>NC_056749.1:158894082-159070161 GCF_019279795.1 Protopterus annectens
TTGGAGGATGCTTGTGTCGGCTGGAGAGTCGATTATGGTGCCCAGTTTGCAGTCATCTGCGAACTTGGTCAGTCACAGTCCTTCCGTATTGGCCTGTACCTCCGAGAAATATATACCGAACAAGAGTGGTCCCAGGACTGAGCCTTGTGGGACACCACTTGTAACTGGTTTGGAGTCTGACATCGCTCCAGCAATTCTAACCTTGTGGGTTCTGTCCTTGAGCCAGTTTGCAATCCATCTAGTGACATAGGGGGTTATATTTAAGCTGGTGAGCTTATCTATAATGCCCGAGTGGGGTATTGTATCGAAGGCTTTAGTGAGGTCCAGGTAGGCTGTGTGGACCACCTTCCCCTCGTCAATGGCCTTGATGACTGTTTCAAAGAAATCAACCAGGTTTAAGAGGCAGGATATGCCCTTAAAGCCGAACTGGGTAGGATCCAGTGTCTGTAGGTCCCCAATATCTTTATTTATGAGGTCCATGATGATCCTTTCCATAGCTTTGCAGACCAAGTTAGTCAGGCTTATGGGATGATAGTTTCCAGGATCCGTTGAGGCACCACCTTTATAGAGAGGGACCACTGTTGCTGTACGCCACTCTTTGGGCACATATCCTGTAGTAAGGCTGAGATTGAACAGTAGTTTTATGTTTGGGTTTAGCTCTTCTTGGAGTTCATGTAGGATGCAGCCCGGGACACCGTTTGGTCCCATTGATGCTGTGTTTTTTGCTTTGGAGAGGGCGGCTCTTACCTGAGCATCTGAGATGTCAGGGGGCAGCACTCTGCTGGGATAGATATTTGCCCTTTTGGTGGGGAGGGGGGGGAGAAGTTTGTGCTGAACCTGTCAGCAAGGATGTTGGCAATGTCTGTGGGTTCAGTGTATTTTTTGTCATTTTGGACTAATTCTGAGCATATCTGGGAATTACCACCCAGGTTCCTAACATAACTAAAGAAAGCCTTGTGATTATCCTTAGTGTCCTGTGCAATTTTTCTCTCAAAGCTGGCCTTAGACAATTTTATGAGTGCCCGTAGTTTTTTGCTAATACTGATAAGTGATGCCTTCCCTTTTTGGGATTTTGCTCTATCATTTAGTAGCTTCCTCCTTCTATTGTGTAGTTTGTTTATGGCTGGGGTCCACCAGACAGGACGTCTGCCTTTGGAGGATTGGGTCTTGGTTTTATTTGGGATTGCATGATCCATGCATTCCTGAAGGTGTTCATAGAATGTGTTTATAAAGGATTCTGCGGTCTGGGCCGTATTTCCACAGGCCCTGGGGCTTTGAAGGATTCCACCTCGGTTTTGAGGAGTGTGAAATTTGCTTTAGAGAAGTTTTTCACTGTGGTTTTCTGGGCATGGGGTGGGGACGGGATGTGAATATCCAGTGAGATTAGTTTATGGTCTGATCTTACCAGTGAGAGATACACTTCTGGTCTGGAGCATAGAGTCCCCATGTTGGTGATGATCAGGTCCAGTATGTTTTCCCCTCTTGTGGGAGTGGTAACAAGTTGTTCCATAGCATTTGAGTTTATAAATTCTAGGAACCTTTGGGCTAGGGTGTTGGAGCTAGTGTAATGCTCCCAGTCTATGTTTGGGTAGTTGAAGTCGCCCAATATAATGGTGTTTGGAGAGACCTTCATATTTTCCAGTGTTCTCAGGAAGGCCGAGTGGGGCTCCTGGGTTTGGGAGGGTGGTCTGTAGCAGGCTATAAACTGGAAGGCAGTTTTACCCACTGTTAGTTGCACATGGATAGTCTCTGATGCTTCGTGCTTTGCCACCAACCTGGAGGTGTGGGTATCTTTGATGAATATTGATACTCCCCCTCCTTTTGTGGTTTGGTCCAAGTTTTGGGGCCGAAAAGCATGGTATGAGGTATAACCTAGTAGTGCTGGGGTGCTCTCGGGAGCCCTGAACCAGGTTTCTCTTACTGCACAGATATCGATGTTCTCCATGCTAAGGAGAGTTTCGAGTGCGTGCATCTTGAGGTTTAGACTTCTGGCGTTGAGTAGCATTACTCTTAGTTTCTTATCCCTTGTGATACCTATGGAGGTGGGTTTGTCTTTTGAGCCTTGCCTAAAAAAGGCACTATGGGGGTAGCAAGTGCCTTTGCCAATATCCGAAAGCCCAGGGGTGACAGGTGCAAGCTGTCCCTAGCGAAGCATCGTGGCTTGTTGAGCATATCATCCCAAGCTGACAGGCATTGGATCCCCTTTGAATGGCACCAGTACTTAAGCCAATTGTTGAAATTGATCATCTTGTCTTCATATTGTGGCATCATTCTTGGTGAGGGTAAGATGCTACTCAAGGTCAGGGTCATACCGGCCTGGGCTACATGCTCAGAGAGCTCCTTTATGTCTCTTTTCATGTAGTCCAGGGAGGTACGTCTCAGGTCATTCACACCAGCATGGACAATGACTGAGTCATATTTGTACTTGCCTTGGAGTGACCTGAGTGCTTGTGTTATGTGGCGGATCCTAGCACCCGACAGGCTGCTCACCGTGACCCTCTCCTTGTTCAGCCTGGTGAGCGGGATGTCAGTGTGCCTGACGATAGAGTCACCTATTAAAAGTGTATCAGGTGTGTTGTTTAGTCTTAAGTGCTGTGACTGTTCGGCACACTGGCTTTGTGAGATATGTGTTGCACGTGTTTTGTTTTGGGGTAGCGGTTGCTTGAGTGTCTGCTTTGGTGGTCTCTGCTGCTTAGGCAGATCTTTATTTAGAACCTCCGAGTATGTTTTTGTGTGATTATGTGTTTGGTTTGCTGTCGTGGTAGGTCTATGTGAGACTGGAATTGTAGTGAGTGTGGTTTCCTTCTCCTCCTGACTGGTTATGCCAGTACTGAGTTGAGAGAACTTAGCCTCCAGTTTGGCTATATGGTTGCATCTCTCACATGTGTTGGAATTTGTTGGGAGGAGGAGAGGGTTGTCTGTGTACATGAGGCAGTTGTAACATTGCCTCAAGATTCCTAGATTCACCAGCTAGACCAGAGAGGAGATTGACAACTGACCTTTGGATATGCTAGAATAATATTGGGAACTCCTTAATAATTGAAAACAAGGGCCAGTGGGGAGTGAGGGTATAGTGCTTTTAATTTTTAGTGCTGACTTATATAATTGCTTTAGTGAGCAAGTGCCAGGTAACTTAAGTGCAATGTGTTACAGGTAACTTAAATGCAAAAATGACAAACAGTAACTTTCTTTCAAGTGAAACAAGGAAATAAGTACAGTAAGCAATGCAGATATCACTAGTGATCCACAGTAGTGCTGAGAAGCCGCGTATTAGGTGGAATTGGCGTTCCAGGGAAATAACAAGCAAACAAACAACAAGCATATAAACAAAGCTAGATTCAGCAGGCCTGGATCTAGTCTATGCTACAGCAAACAAGGTGTACCAATTTCAGTAAGATACAGTTCAAATATTCAAGCACTATAAACCTTTAACCAGAAATTCCCAGCTCAGAAGGGCAGAGTCCAGCCTCTCCTCCCACAAGAGTGCAGACCACGAACCCTCTCAATGTAAAATAACTGGCCTGAAAGCCCAAGTGCTTAAACCAGAATTAATACACTTTTAGAATAACAGACACTGAGCCCTCAATCAGCAGTTCCCAACCTAGAAGAATGTAAGCTACCTGTTCTGCCACTACAGTGCAGACCACAAACCCTCTCAGTGCAAAACTACTGGTCCAAAGCCCAAGTGTTTAAACCAAAAGGCTTAGAATGAGTTACACCAAGCAGTAATAAATACAATTGAGTACTTTTAAGATGATGCAAAAGTCAAATAAAGTAGGTAGAAACACAAGTACAGTAAAAGCAGATGAATTTTTTTTTTCTGAACAAGTGCTGAGATCAAATAAACAGATTTGAGTGTTGAAACTAGAAAACAAAGCTAAAAGGCTTCCCTCCAACATAGAAGGGCTTGGGGGCTCAGAAGCCTACAAATAGTCTATACCACTTAACAGGAAAGGCAGGAAACAAGCTTAATTTTTTTTCTGTTTCCCAGATGCTCTCTTTGTACACAGTAGGAGTGCCTGAAATCAGAATATGATCTCACTGCACTCAGTTGAGTGAGCAAATGAGATGGGCCCAGAAGGAGTATCCAAACACAAATTTACAAGAGGGGCGGGCAGTTTCAAGGCTACTAAGATTAACACCAAAACAAAAACAGGGAAGGTGGGTGGGACTAACTGAAGAGCAGAGTCAAAACTTCCAGTTCAGTTAATATTCCTGCAACACAGTTAAAATCAATTTAAATACTGTATTTTTTGAAAAAAAGTGCAGATAAAGGTACTTAAATTCTCTTATACGTCCAGTTGAATACAGCAAGTTCTTAGCCGGCCAAAGCTGAGGTTTTTAAGCAGAAAATATTTCACACTGTACCACTGGAGTCAAAACTTCCAGTTCAGTTAATATTCCAGCAACACAGTTAAAATCAATTTAAATACTGTATTTTTTGAAAAAAAAGTGCAGATAAAGGTACTTAAATTCTCTTATACGTCCAGTTGAATACAGCAAGTTCTTAGCCGGCCAAAGCTGAGGTTTTTAAGCAGAAAATATTTCACACTGTACCACTTAAATAGGCAAGGACAGGAAATCAAAGAATGTGGCTACCCCCACACCTGTAATTACTAGCAAATAACAAAATTCAGCAAACACTGACTAACTTCCAGTTCAGTTAATATTCCTGCAACACAGTTAAAATCAATTTAAATACTGTATTTTATTGAAAAAAAAGTGCAGATAAAGGTACTAAAATTCTCTTATACGTCCAGTTGAATACAGCAAGTTCTTAGCTGGCCAAAGCTGAGGTTTTAAGCAGAAAATATTTCACACTGTACCACTTAAATAGGCAAGGACAGGAAATCAAAGAATGTGGCTAGCCCCACACCTGTAATTACTAGCAAATAACAAAATTCAGCAAACACTGACTAACTTCCAGTTCAGTTAATATTCCTGCAACACAGTTAAAATCAATTTAAATACTGTATTTTTTGAAAAAAAAAGTGCAGATAAAGGTACTTAAATTCTCTTATATGTCCAGTTGAATACAGCAAGTTCTTAGCTGGCCAAAGCTGAGGTTTTTAAGCAGAAAATATTTCACACTGTACCACTTAAATAGGCAAGGACAGGAAATCAAAGAATGTGGCTACCCCCACACCTGTAATTACTAGCAAATAACAAAATTAAGCAAACACTGACTAACTTCCAGTTCAGTTAATATTCCTGCAACACAGTTAAAATCAATTTAAATACTGTATTTTTTGAAAAAAAGTGCAGATAAAGGTACTTAAATTCTCTTATATGTCCAGTTGAATACAGCAAGTTCTTAGCTGGCCAAAGCTGAGGTTTTTAAGCAGAAAATATTTCACACTGTACCACTTAAATAGGCAAGGACAGGAAATCAAAGAATGTGGCTACCCCACACCTGTAATTACTAGCAAATAACAAAATTCAGCAAACACTGACTAACTTCCAGTTCAGTTAATATTCCTGCAACACAGTTAAAATCAATTTAAATACTGTATTTTTGGAAAAAAAGTGCAGATAAAGGTACTTAAATTCTCTTATACATCCAGTTGAATACAGCAAGTTCTTAGCCGGCCAAAGCTGAGGTTTTTAAGCAGAAAATATTTCACACTGTACCACTTAAATAGGCAAGGACAGGAAATCAAAGAATGTGGCTACCCCACACCTGTAATTACTAGCAAATAACAAAATTCAGCAAACACTGACTAACTTCCAGTTCAGTTAATATTCCTGCAACACAGTTAAAATCAATTTAAATACTGTATTTTTTTGAAAAAAAAAGTGCAGATAAAGGTACTTAAATTCTCTTATACACATTCAAAAAATAATTTGCCACGGGATTCTCCAATCTCCCATTCTGAATATCCCCTAAGTGTTCCATAATACGAACCTTAACTATCCTTTTAGTTTGACCTATATACCACCTGATAGGTATACATCCACATCTTATAGTGTAAACCACCCCACAGGACCTGCAATTAAAGCTGTCCATTGCCTTGTATTTTCAACCATTAATAATAGTCCCCTGTAGATTCTTAACCTTATGACAAATCTTACAGCCACCACATGGATGGCATCCCAAATGGCAGCCACCTTTTGTTTTTTTTCATATTTAAAAGCTCCTTGATATTCAGAAATCTACCATAAGAAAAGGAAAACTTGTCCATAAATATATTTAACAAGGCTGGATACTCACTTACCATAGGCCAGAATCTCTCAACAATATTTTTAAACATTTCTGAAAAAGGGGGATATTTAGTTACAAAAAACAATCTATTTTCCCTTACCTGGTTCATTTTTTCCTGCAAACCAGTAAACAGGCTACCCCTACCTTCATGCATGGAGAATACATCCTCCTTTTCTTCTTACTGAACCTGTGTTCAGCATGCTTGAGGATGTCAGCTCTGTAGCCACTGTCCAACAATTTCTCCCGCACTTTGTAACATTCATGTTGGATATTGGATTTATCAAAGGTGTTGTCATAAGCCTGCTTATATTCACTATAGGTAGAGAAGCCAATAAATGTGGTGTATGCATGCTATCTGCCATTAAAAAATATTCACAGAAGTTTCTTTGGCAAAGGGTTTGTACTGGACAAAATTCTCATCAGAAACAACAAATTCCAAATCTAAAAACTGCATTGCAATTCTACTGCTCTTGTAAGTGAACTGTAAACCAAATCTATTATTTAGCTCATCCTTGAACCTTACAAAATCACCAACTTCACCTTTGCAAATTAAAAAAAAATCATCTATATATCTCTTAAAGATGACTACATGTTGCAGAAAATGTTCCGTGTTGTAAATATATTGGTTCTCAAAATGGTTCATGAAAATGATCGCATAGGCTGGAGCATAATATACCCCATTGCCGTACCTTCCTTCTGCACATAATACTGTTTGTTAAACTTGAAACAATTGTGAGGGAAAATTCTAACAATTGCACGAAAAATGAAGAACGGGACCCTCCCCCAACATCCTATTCACAGCTTCCAAACCCCAGATATTCTTAATACTCATATATAAGGACCGCACATCTACACTGGCCCAAAAAAAAAAAAGGAAGATTCTCCCATGGTAAGTAACCAGTTGCCCAAAAAGAAACAAAACCTAAACCATGCCATCCCTACCCTACCCAGGTGATGGGGCTGTGACCCATGCAGACACCCCCAATGTGGGGCACTGTACCCCCAAACCCCCTAACTAAATATAAGAAGTCCGAGATCACACTACAGTTGGGAAAAAGGCAAAATTCACCATCTCGCACAACAAGTTACTTACTGTGGGAAAATCTTCCTTGTTCCGGTGCTTCGATGAAGTGTGATTTCGATAATTTGAGTGTCAATAAACTGAGATTCGATGATGTGGGATATCGACAAAGTTAGGTAGACCCATATACGTGTGTGTGTGTGTGCGTGTGTGTGTGTGTGTGTATGTGTGTGTCTAAGTATAAATATATATATATATATATATATATATATATATATATATATATATATATATATATATATATATATATACACATACACACACACGTCTGTATAAAAAAATCAAAATATCAAATGAAAGTGATCCTACATAACTGTTCAACCACAAACAGATAAAAAAAACACAATACATAAAGCATATTTTGCTCCTGTGCACCCCCACACTCTTTGCTAATTATATCTACCATGTCCAATATTTTAATACACTGGGGAAAGGTCAAATTCCCTGATCCCCCTGTGTCATGATCTAGCATACATTTTAAAACCTGGTATATGTGGTCAGCTGATTTCTGACTACTTAAAAGAGTCCGTTTCCTAATCAATTAAAACATGTTTGACTAAAGGAATGTAATCCATGTGTGTGTGTGTGTGTGTGTGTGTGTGTGTGTGTGTGTGTGTGTGTGTGTGTGTGTGTGTGTGTGTTTATAGCATACAGAAATTATTCACTCTTTCCCTTTTCTGAAGCTATTTTTACATGTAAAAATAAAATGTTTTCTTTCAATCTGATGTTTTCAGCGTTTGGCATTGAAATATATGTTTCTAGAACATCATACCATAGGTTCAGTAATTACCCTTGAAATCCTATACAGTTGACATCATAAAATAGAAAAAAACAATTCCACATTTGCAACAGACATGCCTCATGCATTGAAAGAGTCCACATTTGCTTTGTGCCAAACCATTTTACTGGCTTTCCATCCTGCTTGGAACATTTTCTTAAGCTATACAGTGCATATCATACATTCATGCTAAATTAAAAGATTGAATCTGAATCCCATTTTATTTGCTTGAAAAGGCCTTTTCATGCATGTAACTATCAGTATTTTGTTCCATCTTACACTGACAGAGATAGTGCATTCTCTACAATAACAGAAGCAGAGCTGAATTATAGCTGAAGGTCTTATTTTTCACCTGACAATATGCCTGCTTCCTTCAGAGAGAGGTTAGTAAGCCCCACTTTCCGTTTTACTATTTATTTATAAATACTTTTCATTCCACAGCTGCCAGCAAAGTACAAACATAACAGATATTATAAAATAACGGAATACATAATGCTTCACCCATAACCTGCATCTGCATTTGAGTAATTCTAATAGCTATAGAGATATTTCTGATCATTGGACTGAAATTTCTTCAAGGATAATTGAAATGCAATTAAGCATGAGTCATAAGAATATAAATACATAGGAAGGGAGACTATACTGTAAATTATTTCAACTGAGTGATCAAATTGAAATTCTGACAGCATCAGTATATTAACTCTGTTTCACACCACGGATACATGCCAATCAGTGGTAAGAAAGGAATATTTTTTTAGACAAAAATCTAATATCACATTAATTATGACAGAACATTCTTCATGTTTATTCTTTACAATGGAAAAAAAATGCCTTTTTGAATGATTGGCCTCAAAGGTCACTAATAAACTACGAAAATGAGCAAATCACTGCAGTGAAAACTTATCGTAAAATGTAACACAGTGAGCTAATATTTAGTGATACAATATTCTGTACATTGCAGATGTTACCAAAATTGACTTTGCTGTACTTATTCCCTTAAAACTTTAAGTATGTTTCTATATTTTTACTGCCGTGTTTTTTTTGTTCACTATTCGCTATTCATAACGATTTCTCATCCTTTCGATTTTCATACAAATTTAAAAATGATTTAGCTCATTATCCTTTTTCTTCTTTCGTTACCCAGTGATGTTTTCACCTCGTATTAATGTAGCTGAAAGATTCCTGGCAGTTGAAGGCCAGCTTGTTGATTATGAAGTTTATAAGCATGAGTTCATCACATATCTCTCAAGTGTACCTCATTACAAGGAATTTGGGGTTTTAAAAAGGTCATGTTCCTCGAAGTTTCACATTGAAAGGCTCTGTCACACGTTCAGTACTAGGAATATTTTTAACTGATGTTTATTTTAAATAGAACTGAATTTTATTAATCAATCAAAACTTTTTAGAGCTAAAAAGTTGCGCATTTTAACCATACTATGACGTTCCTAGTTGAAGTTGTTGGTAAGGGTTCCACGTTTTGTACAAATTATGAGAGGTAGTGTTCCACATTTTGGAAATGGAAGGTTGAGAGATATTGCTAATTATGTTGTTGTGCAAATGAGAGCAGGTCAATGTGATGTGCTGTACTGTGAGTACAATAAAAAGTTAGAAAGAAAAAAAAAAGAATTCAGTAAACCATATTTTCAAACCACATCAAGTACAGTTGAATAAATTGCAGTTACCCATAATAATAGGTTTGAATTTCTCACTGCTACAGTAGCCTTTAGGCTATATGGATTGTTTCCTGCCTAGGAAAAATCATCTGGCCAGCTTCACAAAGCTCTGCCTCCCCCCACTCATTTTCCTCTGACTTGCTGATTGAATAATATCAAGACGGAAAATCTGCAGTTAGAGTGATGTTTTCTTCAGGACTTTTTTATCCATACAATGAGAGAACACCCTACCAAGTCTGAAATGGTGAACTAATAATAACAATACAACATAAAAAGTAGGAACAAACACAACCCTACTTATATCCCAACTACGACTATATTCATGTGTGGGGGTGTGGAGTTGAGTGCTGCTACTGCATCAGTGAGGATGTTGAGCATCAACTGTTATGAGTAAGTGCCACTTGGATAACTCTACTGTGTTCATCATTTCCACTGCTGCAGTAGCCCTGAGGGTATAAGGGTTGATTATCAAAGCCTATTTAACTGGAAGGAGGAAGAATATGGATCCAGGAGCCCCTGAATAACAGTCGTAGGTAAAGTTTGACCTGGAGCTAGAAAAGGAATCCAGTTTGTAGTGTTTTGTAAAAGTATGTACAGAGGACTATTTAGCTACCTCTACAATGCTTTTAGTGTTCATCCTTTTCGAATACGCAGTTGAAAACGCTAAGCCTCTAAACGAATGTGCCTTGATACTGCCCGGAATCGATTTGCCATGATGGGAATAACGAAAAAGATTAAAAAAGCAGCTAAGGACATTTATCTGTAAACTGTCTGTTTAGATAAAGTCCCTGTTTTGCCCCTTCATAAGAAATAAATAGCTGATCAGCTTTTAAAGGGATTAGTTCTCTCAAGAGCTACCTCTGCATGTCCAGATTATGCAGAATCCATTCTTCTTGTTTGTTTGTTTTTTTTTTAAGTGCTGGGTAAACAACTGGGAGATTGATGGCTTGATTAAAAGTAAATTCTGAAACCATTTTAGGCATAAATGAGGGATTTGTTCTTAAAGAGATCCTCTCTCTGTGGAAAATCATTTAGGGTTCACCTACCATAAGAACTTGCAATTCAGATAACTCTTCTTGCAGATGTCAGAGAAATGACAAGTATAGTCTTCCAAGAACCTTAAATCAGCTTGATGTGTAAGTTCAAAGGGTGACATGGTCAATTTCTTCAGCACATAGTTATCATTGCAGAAATAAGCAAATTGTTTGAAAGGAGGTCTCAGGTGTAAAACTCCTTTTAGGAACTGTTTTTTTACAAAGAGAGATGAAAGGGGAAGATTCATGTGCAAACACACTGAAATGGCCACAAGATAAACCTTTATAGAGGTATAAATGAGGCCAGAGGAATGTAACTCGAATAAATATTTGAGCACTGGTGGTACAAAATATGTAACTTGCCCCTGGTTATTGGTTTTGCACCAACTAGAAAATCAGTTCCCCTAACCAACATAGGAGCCTCTAGTAGCAGGCGTCCCTGCCTTCTTTGGTACCTGCTGCATGTCTTTGTGAAATCACTGCCTAAAGGTATTAAAACTGAATCATATAGGCAATCCATTGATGCTGACTGATACTGGAGTGCATCAAACTCCCCCCGTCTTTAAAAAAATAAAATCTCCATTACTTGTATGAGAAAATTCAATCTGTGAGAAAACATGTTTTAATTGCCTTTGGCCAATTTCATAAGAAGGTAGATCCTATGTAGTCTGGGTAAAACAGAGGTCACCACATTGATTTCTGGGGTATCCGTTTGAATCTTCAGAATTACCCCAGGATACCAGTGGAAAGAGGAGAAATGCATAAAGGAGAATTCCCTTTTAAGAGAATGAAAATGCATCTATTTCCAGGCTTGCTTGCAAAGAGCCCTGAAACAAAACTTACTTAGTTATCTGTTTTTGAAAGGAGGCAAGCATATCTATTTGAGATGTTCCTCACAACTGGATCAAGTTCTGGAAGACCCCAACATTCAATGTCCATTGATGAGGGTCTACCTGGTCCTGCTTAGCTTGTCCGCCACTGTGTTGTACTCTGATAGAATGTAGAAATTTTGGAAGGTTAATTGATGCTGAAGAGCTACCCCCCAAGCTATGACTGCCAGACAATTAACCCCACTTGTTTAGATACTGTATAACTTTGGTATTGTCTGTAATGACTTGAAGAGGTTCTGGGGACCAAAGGTAATAGAGAGGCCTCAAAGCATGGATCACAGCCAACATCTTTTTTAAGATGATTTGCTTCTGTCTGTCTGAAGGATGCCACAGGCCTTGCACTTTTACCCCTCTTGAATGTGTTCCCCAAGCAAAATCTGATAAGTGTGAGATGTACAATTTGTTTGGAATCTGCAGAGAGAAGAGGAGACCTGGGCTCAGTTGAATTTGTTGTCTCCACCAATGCAATTCTCTGTTTATAAAGCCTGACACTGGAATTTGATACTCCAGAGAATGCAAAAGCTGGGTCCATATCTTCGTGCATTGAGAAGTGGTTTACACACCATTGTATCTTTATCTTGTGTAATCTGATTAGAGGTGTCATGAGAAAAATAAAAACCATGAACCCTAGGATCCTGAAAAATTCTGTTGCAAAAGTCAGAGACTGATTAGGGAAGTTTAGGAAAGATTCTAGATAAAGATCCACTTTACCTTGTGTTAAAATGTTATTTATTTATTTTATTTATTAACATTTGCTGACCGGGAGAGTCCGACTGGACACAGGTCCATTTTCAGCGGAGGCCCGGGGAGAAAAGCTTCACATTAAGTATTACTTACATTATACAGTTAAAAAACATAGCATTTAAAATATAGACATTAGTCCAGCTGAGGACGTAAGACAAGAATAAAACATAGATGTAGAGCATAGTACAATTTTAAAATATGGTGACATGCTAAACATGGTTAAAATGTAGTTGAGATTCATCAGTGAACAATTGATACAATCTGTTTTTGAGTTACATAACAGCCATTAGCAGTTGTTGCTACAAGAAGTTAGTATTATGTGGTAGGTAGCTGAGAACATGAGTAGCCAAGCTTGCTTAGAGTAGGTTGTTGATAGGGGGCCGAGAGAGGTAGTGGGTGGAGTGAATGGTATTACAGGGGGGTTGCAAGGGCATATCTGGCAAGTTTTTAAGTGTGATTTTAGTAAGGATTTGAAGTGGTTGCAAGAAGTTACAGAGGTAGTTGAGGATGGGTGGGAGTTCCAGAGTTTGGCTATAGTGCAGGAGAATAATGCTTCTCCAGCAGAGTTAATGGCTCTTGTGACCTGTAGGAGGGTTTTGTGGCTGGATCTTAGTGGTCTTGTGGTTATGTAGGGTTGGAGCAGATTCTGGAGAAATGGGATTTTTAGTGGTTGGTTTATTAGTTTGTGGGCTTGTGCAAGTTGGTACCATTGAAGGAGGTGGGGGAACTCTAGCCAGCCCAGTTCTGCTAGTGAAAGACAGAGGTGAGTATGGTAGAAAGCCCCTGTGGTGAATTTGGTGATTTTGTTGTAGCAGTTTTTGAGTTTATTTCGGTTGCATTGTCTAAGGTTAGTAAATATTGTAGAGGTGTAGAGTAGGGTATAGATAACATTAGAATTTGCTACTGAAACATTAGCTGCTTTGGTAAGTAGTTGCTGATTTTTATATAATGCTCCTAGTGTTTTGTGCACTTTTTTAATGGTCATGGAAATCTGAATGTCAAAGTTCAGTTTATTGTCTATTTCTACTCCTAGTAATTTGAGGTGTTCTGTAGGATGGATGGTGGTGTTGTCTTTTGCTGTAATGTTAAAGTGAGAGCTGTCTAGGGTAAGTTTGGTGGATTGGAAGATTATTAATTTTGTTTTGTTTGGGTTGAGTATTAGTTGGGCATCAGATAACCAAGTTTCAATTGAGGAAAATGCTTCCTGTGTGATTTTTTGCAGTTCGGGTAGGGAGTGGGCTGTGCAGATGATGGTTGAGTCATCTTCGTATTGTATGAGTGTACCATGTGTTGTGGTTGAGGCTAGATTATTGGTGAAACTAGAGAAGAGTAGGGGTCCCAGGATGGACCCTTGGTAAACCCCTATTGAGACTGGTAGTTGGGTGGATAGGTCGTCCTGCCAAACAACTGCTTGTTGGCAGTCAGATAGGTAACTGAAACCAGTTGATGAAAATGTCTTCTGAGGAAACAACTCTATAAGAATCCTTTGACCATGGCTGTAGAAATATGGTAGTAAGAATCATTTAGGTGTAGAGTCACAAAGTAATTCATTCAAAGAATGAGAAGTAATGGGTTCTGTAAATCAACATTTTGAACTCTGGAACTTCCATGCAGAGATTTGAAAAACATCTGGTACTGGTCTCCAAATGGGTTCTTTCTTTGGTACCCAAAGCATTCTGGGATAGAGCACTTTACCCCTTTATCTTAAAGGGACTAGTTCAATTACCTCTTGAGTGTGTAAAGCCTGAAGAACTTGAGGAAAAAGTCTGTTTGGTTCAGAGGGTGGGAAGGTACTCCTATGATAGGAGATTTCTTTATCAAGTGACATCTGTAACCCTCTTGCACCACTTTTAACAAACAGGAGTCTGAAACAAATGTTTGCTAAAGTGGAATACTGTAGGCCAGTTCATAGGACAGACTTATACAAATAGTAGCCTGGGGAGAGGTAAGTGGGTAAGGAATGCTAGCATAGTCCTTTTTGTACTGTTGTTCTGTCCCTATTTGATGAGAGGACTCCTGTTTTTTTGTTGTTGTTGTTGTTACCCTCTTCTTATCTCTCTTTTTTTTGTTTGCCAGAAAATACTGATTTTGTTTATTTTGCATTTTTGTGTAAGATGAAGCCCTAAAAGTTGTATTGTGGTGCAAGTGATATTTTAGAAACTCCCTGAATTAATGTTCCTCTTTCATCATATCGTTTGAGAAATGGGATAGCATAAGGACCAGATAATACGTTCTTATCTAAAAATAAATCCAAGATTTCAGACTTTACATTATCAATAAACTTTTGGTTACATACCTAAGCACATATTCTCAACACTGTAGCATTAGAAGTGGCCCTAGACACAAGATCTGCACAAGCAGGCACACTCTTCAAAGCATGTTTAGATACCTGAGAAAGGGTAGAAACAGTCTGGCTCCAAAACAGAACTTTCTTCTGAAGAAAGAGTGGAAATCAACTTCCTCAGTGCCCATATGACAGAGCATACATTTCCATATAGATTCCTGGTAATTTAGAAGCTTGAAGGCTGACGTGGACAAAGAACATATTTTCTTACCTATTCGGTCAAACACTTTACCTCCAGATGAAAGGTTGGTATTGAAGACCAACCTGTTGTTAGCATAGGATGCAGTTGAAATGACAACTAGATCAGATATACAGTAAAGGAAAATATATTTATTAGTATGCATAGCTCTCAACTGTCTAGATTTTCACAGAAATTCCAGATTTTTTACTCATATTTTTGGTCTGTTTCTCATAAAATTGTAGTTTTCTGGCAAATCACCGAGGACTGAAGTCAGAAACTAATGGCAGACATTTGATTTTGAGACTTAATATCGTTCAGAAAATTCATACTGATGAAAACCTGCTCTTCTATCACTTTTCTAAGTTTGTAAGAGCAATATTTAAAAAGTGTTTCTATTTTGGGGCCTTTGCTCCCCCCCTCAATTATCTGTGGCTTTGTCCAGATTTCCTGTCCTAAGAGGTTGAGAGGTATGTTAGCATGAGGAACATTGTGCAGCTTTTCTACTTTTTAGGGGCTGTCAGCTTGTGTCTGGGATATGCACAAGCAACATTCAACACATACTCCAGGGCTGGAAGCATAGCAGGGATGGGAGAAGAATGAAGTATATCCATTTTAATATAGCATATCTCCACAATCCAGGGGGTCATCTCTTTGTTTCCACAAAAATATCTCATTCATCTTTGCAATGGTCTAATTAAAAAAAATTCCTCCACAAAAGGATAAGAACTATAGATTTCATCACAGTCGAAGAGGTGGGCTTGGGAATCTGAAAGTGAAGAAGCCCTGTATCCGTCAAAATGAGAATCACCAAAGCATATTTCCTTAGCAATAATCGGGAATTTATACCTGTAAAGGTTTCTGCTTATCAGGATTTATTACCTGCAATCGCCGTCTAGCCAAGATAAGACTCCATCTTGTTTAATAGTAATAACAATCTGAAGAGTAATGTTTAATTTTTTTAGAAGGATTTCCAGCAGAACAAGATTGACCCAGAGGAAGGATGTTAACCTACAGTCAGAACAATTTCCCCAGTTTCTTAACTTGCAAAAAGGAAAAGTAGAACAGAATTCCCATGTCAGTACTCTGAGCACTCGCACCGCATGCTGAAAGAATCAAAATGGCGGCAGGTATGTTGTTACTAAGTAAGCATAAATATTACACTGACACATACATTCTGCCCATTCCTCCATGAAGTTTTCTGTCTCATGAAGTTCAAAGATTACACAAGCAGTACATAATTTTTCACAAAATCAGCCTCAAATGCCTTAATGAACACTGTAAGCCAAAAATGTCATTTTCTGAAATAATACTTCACATATTGTGAAAAATGCTGTGTTTCGTAAAGGGGAGATAACAGCTTTTAGTCAAAAAATAGATTAAATGCTATTGTTTCTGAAAGGACAATAATGTATGAGATGAGTGGAGGGGGTTCTCCACTGGGGACTTATCTGTTGTAAACAAAGCTCTTAGCTGATTGCTTGTGTGAAGCCCAAGAGATGCTTCTTCTCAAGATGGCAAGAAAAGTACTGAAGACAGCCTCAATCTGACTGCTGATTTCCCCACTTGGAATTAATCAATCAACAATCAGAATGAAAAATCGGGGAAGACAGAGCTTTTTGAAGTTGACCGGTTGTAGTTTCCTAGGCAGGAAACAACCCTATTGCAGCAGGGGGAATGATAAACACTGGTTTTCATTTGTTTTCATCTCCAATGTAATACTCTTGTAACATGTGGCATTTTTATTTGGTGGTGTTTTTTTTAATCAACAAAAGGTGTTTTACAAAGAGGAAAATGGACAGGCAAGCCTTGGTAGATGGCAAACATTGGAGGTGTAATAGGGAAGAAATAGTAACCTGGGAGCATATGTTTTTGTGGTCTAATAAGTTAGCAGACTTTAACAATTTCTTACCAAGTACTCTGTCAGGAATACTGGGCAAGCAAATGAATGTAACCAAGGAAACTATCTTTTTGAGCTGGGATATAGTACCTGAATTGCCTAGACATAGTAAGGCCTTGTTAAATGTAATTCTGGTGGTTGCCAAAAAAAACAATTTACTAGAAAATGGAAATCAAAATATAAACCAACCATACTTGAAGTAGTAAATATTGTAGTAAAGATATAAGCATATGAAATGGAATATTTACAAAAAGGGTAGGAGTAAATTCCATAGAAATCAATGGAAATTATGGGAGCAATAGATGCAAAAATGTCTTGGAGGATGAATGAGGTTTAAGAGAAGGCAGGAAATTAAGAATTTATGTAATGTTGAATTGGTTGTAATGTACAGAGTATATATTATCTATAATGTTTGTAAATCCATACTTAGTAATATGGTTTTATTTGCGTATGTCACAAATGATAATGCAATAACGGTGTTTAACAAAGAGAAAGAGAGAGAGAGAAGAAGGATAATGTAACTGGAATGGCAGAACTGCTGGAAAGATACATAATTCACAGGCCATAGTTGTCAGGGGCAAAAGTATTGAAAGCAAATGAGATAAAAGAGGCAAGGAGGCAAGAGAAATCATGAGGGGATGGTATGGTTACAAGAGGTTCAGAGAGCAAAAATAAATGGAAAAAATGTAAAACAGAAAATGACAGGCTGTGGGAGGAACATGAAAGCAAATGAACAAGGACTAAGTGAAAGAAAATTAAGGAAGAAACAGAAGCAAGAGGAAAAAGAATATCAGGAAGTGGAGGGGGGGGGAGCAGTGTCAGAAGTGGAATATTGGCACCTAAGGAATTCTGGGTATTAGGAGATTATGCAAAGCTAGAAGAAGTAGTAGAGGACACCATAACCAGGTGGTAATATGGAAAGGAGACAGACAAGAGCTTGGTGGAGGTGAAAGCAGTCTTGTAGGTAATAAGACCAAGGAAAGGAAAGTAAGTAGCCAAGGCAGATGCAAAGATCAGTGTTAATACACAGATAGTGGTAACTGTAATACCAAATAAATTCACATCATGTGTCATAGTAGAGACAACAACATGGACAAAGGATCTGGCAGAGCAATACTAGGGGCTAAGAGGGCTTTCTATCCTTCTTAGAAGTGCCATTGATGCAGAAATAGCGGTGCCATTAAGGAAATGATAGTCTAACTGCTGTCTCATAGACTGGAAAAGAACAAAGGGGACAAGAGAGTAGGAAGATGGGTAAGGGTGTGGGGAGAAGGAAGAGCTGTATGATGATAGGCTATGTCTCAGGGTACTGGTCAAGACCACACTGAATGTGGGATTAGAAAGGTACATCATACCAGTTATTCCCTTAAACAAAAATGGAATGATGGAGGAAAAAGACAGCTAGAGCGGACTGTATTTTGGGAGAAAAGGGTTAGTGCAAATTGAATAAGAAAGGGGAAATACTTTAGACAAGGCTGTGAAGTATTATTCCGCAAAAGGAATACAAAATAAAAACTTTACTAACATTGAGATCTCAGGGAAAGAAACAGGTAAGCTGAAACAAGGGGCAGACACCACCACAATAAACAAGACATAGCCAAATAAAACAAATATTTCAACATGGTAGTCCCAGGACATGAAATCATTAGGAAAGATAGAAAAGACAAGGATGACCAGGTGGGTCCAGTACCTATGAGGAATATGATTTAAAGTTAAACAATGGTAATACCAGAGGACGAATTAGAAGAGAGATGGCCAGAATTAAAAAACAAGAAATATCTGTAAATAGAAGATTTATACCACTAAAATATCATAAAGACTAGAAGAGGCAGAAAAAAGATGGAGATCTAAAGCTTAAACATATAAATTAAACAAATATGAGGAAAGAGGACAGGCTTGCCTGGTACCATTAACTCTGTAAAAAAAAAACATTTATATCAAGTTGAACGATTATAAATAATGCAGAGTTAACAGATGATTCAAGAAAAAGTATATCTTCTGTGATGTTTGTGAGTTTTGTTTCCTTCCAAAAGGAGATGCTGCCAGTATTAACATTATTTAGATAACTTAAAAACTGTGTGTAGTTACTTACAATTTGACTGTGAAAAATTTCTTATCGTTGAAATAGAAGCTACTGTGTCCCAAACCACAAGCTTCTTCATGTAAGTTAATGAAGGATTTAAAATTTAAAATTCAGTCCTATCCCTAGTGACCTGAGCTGCAGCTGGATCGTTTGATAGGCAATGACTCCTTTCTGGTACCACTCAGTCAACACTAGATTGAGGAACACAACAAATAAAAATAAAATAATAAATAAAACAAAAAAAAAAAAAAAAAAGAAAGAAATAGGTGAGTTCCCTGATCTGGCACTCCTCCTTTTTGCAGTATCAGGTTCTAACACCCTCATGCTTTATGTGATGAAAGTGTCCATTCTCCAATTCTGGCACTGCTTCCTTCTCTTGTAATGATGATTGACAGGTCCCAATGACCTCAAGCACAAAAAAAAAAAAAAAAGCTTTTCTCCAGTCTGGCACTTGTTCCCTCATACGAAAAAGTACCAGGTCCTAATGCCATCACCTTATATTGCCCGCTCTTATGTTTTACTGAAGAACAAAAAAAATATTTATATGGATCATGGTAATCACACCCCAAGCACCTTGCGTCTAGGTTGGCTACCCCCTTTGTTCCACCCTCACTATGCTTCTGCAGTGAAGAATGGCAAACTATATGTTGTCTTGTGGAAAATCCTTAGTTTTCTGTCCATTCAGTAAGCTCCTGTGAGCTGCTAAGGGTCAGAGGTGAGAACCCCAAAAAAATGCATAAAAAAACCCTGTAAAGTCTAATCCAAGATTTAAGAAGTCCTGCTCCAGGAGAAACTGTGTGCTACAATATCAAAGTAATAAAGTTTTTCATTAATAAATTGCCATAGTGTTTCACTGGGGAATAGTGCCAAAATATATGCAAAATGTAAGTATTAACATTTTTGCTTAGCAAGCAAGTGGGAAGAAACATGGGTAAAAATGCATGTTTTGGCTGGACTTAACAAATATAGTAAATAATAACTTTTATATAAAAAGCTTAATAATGAGGATGGGAGTCTGAGATTTGTTTCTAAGTATTCATCCCCTGCATATATCCAACCCATCTCGAGGACAAACATGAAATTATCTTGCCGATATATCTTCCTACTTTTGTAGCAACTTAGCTATTAGCATAGCCACCCTAAGGATAATACCCCCTGCACATCCCTGAACTCACAAGGTTTCAACTGTAAGTGCATATCACTGCCACCCCCCCTCCCCCACCGGGATGGCCATGCCCATACTTTCTGCCTGCCCCACCAAGACAACAAACTGCTAATCAAACTTAGTTGCTTGGCTATAGTCAGGGCTTCATACCCCCCTGGTAAAGTCACTTTTACAAATATCATTGATGAATTACTGTTCATATATTTTGCTTCAGTAAAGTTTTATATGACAACTCTATGGACTAATCTTCAGGAGTTTTCTCTGACAAGATTTTCTTCCTATATAACCAAGTAATAAATGACATACAAACTTCCTTCTAAGCTCAAGAAAAAAAATTCCTTGAATGCAAATGATAATGGAGACATTTGCATCAAATTATCATGAACCTATCCTATCTTGAACCTAGATTTTTATGTTATATTCAATAACTATACTTGATGGACTTATAGGTTCCTAGGTTCATAGGCAAGTACTAGGCTAGCTGCCCTTGTGTGCCATTTTAAGCCCAGTCACTTTCCACTTTTTTGTGCTTCAATTAACCTATCCCATTTGCTTAGAATTTGGCCTTACCCATCCCATGGTCAATAATTATATATTACCCCTAGTGAGAATAACTGGGATCATACCATAGATGATTTTAGGAGACCCATGCATGGGCTAAAGCATTTAGGAGCTGCTCTTGTCCATTACTAGTATGGGGGTGGTGTCCTTTTTGCAAATATTCTGCAACCTGTTCAGCTTGTTCTTTTATTCTCAGTTAAATAGTGTAGTTTTTTTATATATTTTGGATACTTAGTGGGAAAATTGCTTTTTTCTGCTTGCTTTTGTTATATACTTAAAAAATAAAACAAACTAGGAAATAACACTTATAAAGTAATTAATTTAGAATGGTATAGAGGGGAGAACTGATGAACAGACATTATTTGCTGACCTCTGGATGCGACTTTAAAGGAATCTGCAGTTATCAAAGATAGTGTATGGAAAGACAGAAAAAAAGATGAAGATACTGGTGGGTCTTCAGTCTACCAGAATTCTCCCCGAGCATCCCGACATTTACTATCACAGGTGGATGGCAGAAACAACATTATGGATGTTACTTATCAAGGCAAGTCTGTGCAGCTGACACAATAAGGAAGAATGAAGAGGAAGTTGTGCTGTGCAAGGAAGAGAAAGAAGGGGAGTGCAGGTAAAGCTCCCACATATAAGACTTCACATACCAGTGTGGTATAATACCAATGGAGACTTTTCTTGGCTCCTGGTTTTCAAATGGCTGCACAGTCGCATGCTGGTTGTTTTCTTATTAATGCAGAGATAACAAGGAAGGGAACAAGAACCGTGGTATGAGAATTCACGATTGTTGATTAAAGGGAAATTTTGGAGATTGTAAGAAAGACTAATGAGAGATTGCTGGAATGAAATGGAGCTACTCAATTCTGTGTAACTAGCAGGGGCTTTAGAAAGTAAATGTTATGACAGTAATAAGGGATAAAGCAAAGAAAAAAAAAAAAAATAAAGAAGTCTATGTGTTAGTTAATAAGATTAAGACAGCATTCAAAAATAAAAAAGCATACAAAGAATAAAGGTTGAAATAGGAACAGTGGTGGCTCATGCTATTGGACTGCAGGACTGCAACCACCCCAGCTGTAAAAAAAAAAAAAAAAAAAAAAGAAGAAACAAAAAAAAAATAATTACTGATTCCTGGATCACTATGCATGCATGCTCAGAACTGGAATCTGGACTGCAGTTTAACCAGTCCGGATTAGGAAAGAAGGCATCAGTCTACAGATTCCCCAGAAGCATATGTGGTTACAACTACATAGACAGGAAGGGGATTGGACTGCAACATCTTCAGACTGTGCATGCTCAGAACTGCAGGCTGGACTTAATAGCATATGTTTGCAGCATTCCCTGGACCAATGAATGACTTTGTATTCACGGACAATGCAGCTGGGACTTACAGGGCAAAGTTGGATTCATTTCAGACAGGGCAAAATTGGATTGCACTGAGCTTTACTTTGCAGTTGGATTTAATTTCAGATGGACCTGGGACTTTGAGCATTCCCCAGACCAACAAACGGCTTTGACTTACAGGCAAAGTTGGATTGCACTGAGCTTTCAGAAAAAGGGTTGGATTGCTCAGACTTTTGCAGTTGGATTTTCAGACAGACTCCATAGTACTGGTGTGTGTGTGTGTGTGTGTGTGTGTGTGTGTGTGTGTGTGTGTGTGTGTGTGTGTGTGTGTGTGTGTGTGTGTGTGTGTGTGTGTGTGTGAAATGCCCCAGTTAACTATAACTGGTGACTAGAGGGAATAACTCAGGCTCATACCCTGTACCTTGGATGCAGGTAGCAAGATCATGAATTTCCGACCCACCACCACTTGTGAAAAGTGTTTGGATTTTTGCCTCATATTTTTGTTCTGTTCTGTTCCTCATAAAATCTGTGGTTTTCTATATTTTGAATTCACTAAATAATGACAGATATTTGAATTTAAGACTTCATATACTTCAGAATGTACATGGTAACACAAAACCTTTTATTCTAGCAATTTTCATAGTTTATAAGATCAATATTTGAAATTTGTCCTTATTTTTGGGTCTGTATTCCCCCATTATTGGCTTTGTCCATTTTTTTGTGCTAAGAGGTGAGAGCTATGGTGAGAACTGAATTCAGTGAATATGTTTGGGGGCTGTAGTCCCCCATTATTGGCTTTGTCCAGGTGTTTTGTGCTAAGAGTTTGAGAGCTATGGTGAGAACTGAATTCACTAAGTGATAGCCATTTAAGTTTTAGTCTTCCTGTCTTTCAAGAAACAGCTGATTTGGCATAGTGGTATGTTGCTTGGGTTCAGGACTTGGCAGTGAAATGCATGGCAGTAGCCCAGCATTTTATTATAGCAACTTTCGAAGATTACACAAGCAATGTTTAAAATGTGTCCTTGGCTTTTGGGATTTTGTCCCCACCCCAATAAATTTAGGCTTTTTCCAGATTTCTTGTGCTTATGTGCTGCAGAGTTGAAAGATACAGTTGAGTGTCAAGTGGATTTTATAAGGAGCTAAGAGCTTCAAGGGATGAGAAGTTTAGTGCTGCTTATGCTGAGTCTGCTTGCATTGTTAACAGCACAAGTAGTGTACTTGCTTTTGATGCAGAAGGCTGTGGGTTCTACTTCGACAGTATGTAGATCCATTGCTGATACTGTACTGTGTTGTACTTTTAAAGGGATGGATGCTGCAGTCCTGAGAATGTCCTCTTTAGCAGAGATACCTAGTAACTATGAACCTGTTATCAGTTTGCCATCCATTGTCTATTGCAATATTACTGCGTTATCATTTTTGTAATGTAACATAGGCAATTTATTCCTCAAAAGCAAAAGGCACTTTATTTGTAGATGAAACAATGAAATACAAAGTTGTTTGCTAGCAGCAACCTCTTCATTAGTTACATATCTCTGTAATGTGGAATTATTTAGATTACTTTTTCTTCTGCAGAGATTATGCATATTTACTGATACTGGTGGACTGTGGATATCTGAGTAGACTTTTATGATGAAAATGTTCTGAATTGGGCAGTTTTGTCATTATTGGTGCATGCATTTTATTTCATTGTTCACCGGAAAAATGTTCAAAACAAATTTAAATCACCATCTAACAATTGTACTATATTATACAAGGAATATAATTTAATACAATCAGGAAGGTGTATCAAAGAAAGCATGCATGTTTAATGTGCAAGGGGCCTATGATTTGAAAACAGACCAAAGTTAATCTTTATCTGCCACTTGCCAGATGTATTTTCTTTGAATGTGGGGGTTTCAATGCTTTTCTGATGAATGTGAGTTTTAAGGGCAGAGAAGTTTTAATGCTAAGTCTATTTTCATTGTGAGACTGCATTGCTTTGTTTAGCAGATGTCTATTAGTGTTTGTGCTGTAAAATATAAAATGAAACTTTTAAATGAAATCCAAATCATTGTAGTAGTAAAGTAATATGCACATTACAGTGTTTAAAGTAAATGGGGTGACATAGCCAAGAAATGGGACATTGGAATGACTGCAGGGGGAGGCTCCATTCAATCATAATTTTGTGAGAGGGGGGAGGATGGCAAACTCAAAGACAGCCCCAGCTGAACTATACCTCTCAACTGTCCAGATTTTCAAAGAATTAATAGATTTTTGCTTCTTATTTTTGGTTTGTTCCTCATAAAATTAGTGATTATCTGGCAAATCATTTAGGAATGAAGTCACTAAATAATGACAGACACTGAGTTTCAGAATTAATACCCTTCAGAAAAATGCATGCTAAAGCAAGTCCTGTTATTCTATCAACTGTGTGTTTATAAAAGAGAAATTTTTAGTACTGTTTGTATGATCCCCCAAGATATTTGGCCTTGTCCAGATTTCCTGTATTAAGAGGTTGAATGGTACGTGCAAATAAAGTGTCTATATCACATAGTCAAAGTTACGTAACTTCAAACACCTAATGGTAGAACCATTATGTTCGAAGTTACATAACCTCGACTACCTTAAAAAAAAAAAACCAACAACACAATGGACAACAAAATAAACTGTTGTAAGCAGGGGGACAAGCCCCCCTGCACCTCCACACCCCCCCGCTAATTAAATATACCAACTCTGAGATCACACTACATTGAAGTGAATGGAAACCTCTGCCTATGGAGATTTCCATTCACATGCTTGAACATTTACAAATTCGAACATATGGTCTCGACCATATGTGGTTCAAACTTATAACAGTTTGATAACGTGATAGGAACCCGCAAATAAATCACTTTATTGAATTAGGTATATCCAAACCTTTCAACTGTCCTTGATTGTGGCTCAGAATGTTGCTCTGCCCCTAATAATACCTCTACAAAATGGCAAGTTTGGAAGAAAACATGCAGGGTTTACAATTAATAATTTTAATGATCAGAGTTACAGATTACTTTTATTTCAGAAATTCATGTAGATTCTCTTATTTTGTTAGCTGCTCAACTTAGTACTAATATTAAATAAAAAGTGTCCCTTCTTTGACAGGTTCCCAGCTGTATTGTGTGGGTATTTTATATTTTTGTATCACATTTTTGGTCCGTTTTTCATAAAATTGTGGTTTTCTGACAAATTAGTGGCAACTCATTAAAAATTGAAGTTAGAAAATAATGACAGACATTTGAGTTTCAGATTTCATACCCATCAGAAAATTCATACTAATGCAAGACCTACTATTCTATTATCTTTCTAAGTTTATAAGAGCAATATTTAAAAATTGTCCTTATTTTTGGGCCTTTGTCCCACTTCTATTTATGGCTTTGTCCAGATTTCTTACTCTGAGGTTGAGACGTATGACAAATGTGTCAGGGCCATCACCGTCAGCCAGATACATTTCAAATTGTGACATACTTGTTGCACCCCACTCCCCCATGAAGTGACTCTGGATGTGTCCAAGCAAAGCAAGGAGCAGCTATACAGTGTAAGTGCGCAGAGTATCCCCCCATCCAAGGTAGACACAAGTACTGCAGTGGCTTTTCATCTGTCCTTGATTTTTCAGAATGCTCTGGTTTGCTGTCATATTTTTATACTGTTGATTCATGCTTCTTATAATTCAGAAAATGCATGTTGCTGCAGTGCCTGTTGCTCTGTGTTTAAGTAGCAATGTTTTAATGACCATCAGGTAAGCTTGCCTGAGATTGTAAGATGCTAGTAAGCATAAGCATACTGTTAAGGAATTACCAACATTGAAAGTCTTTTTGTTGTTGCCATGCAGAGAATATTTACATAACTAGATAACGTACAAGCCTTAGGTATTGAAATGCATATGACAGTATTTGTAATAAAGGACAGGATTACAGTATTTTCAGAAGCTCATTACATTTGTTGGAGACTTGCAGTCATCTTTGCAGGCTTTACCCGTAAACTAAATAGCATGTCACTATCATGTGTGGACCTTAACCTGTTCAGTAATCCTTTAAGCAATGTATCTTGAGCTTGTTTCTTGTTTGCTGTTCATTTTTTTACTTTAATCATGTTTTCCCCATGAAACAAGTAGATAGTTGTTGTCAGGCAGCAGTTTTTTTTGTATAAGAAACATTTTTACAAGTGGGGGTATTACAGAGATTGCTACTTTCAGCATGTTACTTGGTACTTTTATAAAGCTGAATATAAATTATAATTAGAACTGCAGTGCAAGGAGAAGTGGCTTGAATTGAGTGCTGCTGGTTTTTATATACTTGATTTTGACTGGCACTCCAGTAATGTATTTAAAAAGTAATTTATATTTTCATGCCTCACAACCTTTTTGTTTCCATCTAGATATTAAGTAACCTGTCATGCAATCAATGCATGGAAATATTTTTTTTTCTTCTCCACGTCATTTTGTCTTGATTGGACTCTCATAATGATGGTTTGGCACCCAGGGCAGCATATTTAATTAAAGTCACAGTTTTTGTGTTTTTGGAGCAGAACATAGCTCCTCCCTTTCTAGTTGACCCCACCCATTTCCATTTGCCCCACCCACTCAGCTGTCTCCTGCAGCCCCCCTTTTGATTTGAACTCACCAGTTGCCACTGAACAGGAATAACATGAGAGTCATTGAAGTAGCTAGAAGAATGGTAAAAAGTGTGGACAAAATTTACTAAAATAAAACTTTATTAAAATATATGAAATCAGAATGGTTAGAAAGTTGTACTCATATAATTAAAGAAACAAATTAAGTGGGGAATTAATTAAGGGAGGGTGAACTGCAGTATAGATCGGCTACTGAGCAGGCAAGGACTGTGATCAAATAGTTGGTGTAAAGAGGGTAGAGCGTTTGTATGGGAATTTAAGATGGAAGAAGGGGTGGCAAATATATAGATGGGATTAAAGAGCAAGAAAAATGGAAAACTGTTTCACTGTAGTAGATGAGAATACAGTATATAATCCAAACACCCTGACGCATTTCAAAACTGGTCATGAGAGTGATGGCAAGTCTGTTCCTGAAGGTATTTAAAGGGGCCTTTGAGAAAAGCAAGATGACCATGGTATCCCTGCACAAGGGGTCTATTTAGCAACCTAGAGAAATTCAGGCTGGTTAGACAGATATCAAAGGTTACTAAGATAATGGAGGTGGTCCTGATAGAAAGTTAATCTATTTGGAGTGCAAAAAAAAACTCCAGAATAGCAATCACCAGGGAAATGTTAGTAAGAGGAGTGAGAAGATGGCCACATAAGTCTTCAGAGTGAGCAAAAGATGTTTTTTCAAAATATTTCATTTTTCAAACAAAAAAATGAATATATACACGTTTTTATTACATTGAAATATATACATATTATTTATACCAGTTAATAACAAGTAAAACTATTTAACATTCATTTTAGAAGAAACAAGCTGTTTAAAAGGGTGTCTAGAATTAACATATGATCATCTTTCTCTATATCTGAACTTCAGATAAAAGTTTGCTACAGTCATTACTCCAATATTTCAGTTACTTGTTTCCATGCAATATATAGTGATGTAGATCTTGCAGTTCTTCCTTTGATGGTAATGATTTCCAGCTGTGATAGTGTTAACATAATGTTATTGTATTGCTTAAAGGTTGGAAAAGACTCAGATTTCCAATTCATTGTTATACTCTTCCTTGAAGTAGCTAGCAGAGTACATAAAAGTATGTATTTTGTTCTTGGAACACAGCCAGGTACAGGCACATTGAGCAGAATAAAATATTTAGATAGATGACATTTGTCATTGAATACTACTTGTAAGAAATAATGTTGTCCCAGTATGCTTTAAACAGTTTACATTCATAGAACATGTGTTGTCAGTCTGCTTTCATTTTTAATTTGAATCTCTAACAACCAATGCTTTTTTTTAAACAATAACTCCATTTTGTGAGGTGTTAAGTAAGATCTGAGTTTAAACTACCATATCAAAATATTCCAGTGTAGTGAAAGAGATATTAGTTTCTAGGAGAGATGAATTAGTTTATTATACCTTTCTCACTGTCCCCTTCCTGTAACCAACTTGATTTCCCCTGGGGTGATGTATGATCACCGTTCTGAACACTGAGACCTACAAACACTAAAGTGACGACTATAACTGTCCTCTTCCCTCACTCCAGCAGATACAGAGAACTCCCAAGAAAAAGTCTGGTCCCTGACTACCCCTAGTCATTTGCTAGAAGACTGGACCCTTTGGTCTGCTGCCTGACCAACAATAGTGAATATGACTACTATAATTGTGCTCTTCTCTCACTCTGGCAGATACAGACAACTCCCAAGAAAATGTCTAGTCCCCAAGAACCCCTAGTCATTCGCTGGAAGACTGAACCCTTTTGTCTGCTGCCTGACCTACAATGATGAATGTATGTGTACTATTATTTAGCCTAGAGTACTAATTGTTTCTGTAACATGGTCTCTCTTTCTGCTTCCCCCTTATACATCACCCCTCGTGTCCCCCTAGTACCCTCTAGTCTGCACCACTCTACTTTCCATGGCCTTCATCCCAACACCTCCCACTCACTATTTCTCCTTGCGCTAAGTTCTTGTACCATCCGTGACTATACTTCTACTTCTTTCTGCTCTAACCCAACTCAATACTGTATTCCTTTCATACAGGGTGTCTTAAAAATAAAATAGCTTTTCTCTCTGCTTTTACACCTATTCTGTCTAGCCCCTGTGCTCCCTACCTGCTAAGACCTCAACAAATCAAATGTTCCACTAAAAGCTAAAACAAACACTAACTACTCCACTTACCTCTCTTCTCTATCACTTAGGGTTCTACTCTCTGCACTACTCACCTTACTGATTGTTTTTCTTTCTTTCATCTTTTAAGTGCTGTACAAGTTGATTGGGCCATCCCACTTTGTTCTCCCTTGCTTCAGTTAGGCTCACTCCTCTCCCCTACCCACCCATTCCCTCACATCTCTATATCAGTTACATTTATGGTTAGCTAAACCACACCCATAATCCAACTACCCATTTAACACTTAGTAACCCTATCCCACCCAGTCAGTCCAGTGTGGAGATATCCACCCCAACCATGGACCTACTCCATCTACTCCCCCTAAATCTCTAAAACTAACCACCATTAACATAAAAAGTATTAGAAACAAAATCCCAGAACGCCATGCCTGGATATCCCATTTAAAACCTGACATACTTGCTGTAACCAAGACATGACTAAAGCCATATATAAAAGACACTGAATTTCTCCCTCCGCATTTCTCTTGTCTAAGATCAGACAGACCTCACAAGAAAGGGGAGGAGTTAATTAACTGGAGTACACTAAAATCTCTATCCCTGGATGAAGCTGTTGAATTATTCAATTCAACGTTCCTAAACAACCTCAATAGAATGGCCCCTTCGAAACAAGAGAATAAAAGCAAATCAAGCAATCTGGCTTTCTACAGAAACCAAACAGCTTATGACAACAAGAGACAGAACATGGCAAAAATGGCAGAAAAGTAAAAACCCTATCAAACTCCAACTCTTCAAATAGCTCTGCAACCAAGTAAAATGTCTAGTCATTAAGGATAAAAATAACAATACTATCTCTCTCTCCAAAATTAATATAACCATAACCGAAAAGATTTTGGAACTCAGTCTCTACTCTACTAAACCCAGGCAACCCTTGCCCAAATCCTGACAAAACTCCTGCTGAACTTGCTTCACTTTTCCATTCCTACTTTATACAGACTATATCCAAACTAGCTGCCACCTTTCCACATACCAGTCACAACCTAATAACTCATTTCTCAGCTGCAACATTTCTTCCCCAGCCCTTTAATTACTCTCCTGTTCCTACTTCCACCATAACTAAGGTCTGGCTAAAACTCAAACCCAGTAGTACCACTCCAGGCAACCTGCCCCCTGAGTATCTGCAAATGTCAGCCAAATCTATCAGCAACCCCATTAGTATTCTCATAAACAGATCTATCCAAGAATCCTATGTCCCCTCCAGCTGTAGAGAAGCTTATATCATTCCCCTACATAAAGGCGGCAACAACACAGAAATCTCTAATTTCTGCCCTATTGCCATACCCTCTTCCAGTTCAAAAAATTGGAAAAATGCACCCAAACTGAACTTATGAATTATCTACTCCAAAACCAATGCCTTTCCACCACTCAGCATGGTTTCTGACCTGGACATAGCACTATAACTGCCCTCCTTTCCTTTCTTAACACTGTCAGTCACCATCACAATGATGGCCAACTCATGTCTGCGCTTTTCCTTGATCTCTCTAAAGCCTTTGACATCATCTCCCATGCTCTCCTCCTTTCTAAGCTCTCAAACTTAGGCATGTCTACTTCTGCTCGACTGGTTTTCCAACTATCTTACAAACATACAGCAATCTACCAAGTTGCTACACTCCATTTCACCTTTTTTCACTACTGCCACTGGAGTTCCCCAAGGATCAATCTTGGGACCCCTTCTTTTCAGTATCTTCATTAATGACTTTCACTCTGCTATCACTCATGGATCCACAGTACAATATGCAGATGATTCTATTATTATCTGCTCTGGCACCTCAGAAACAGAACTTCTAAGCATGACCCAAAACACTTTTTCCACTACTGAATATTGGATGACCAATAACCACCTTGCCCTTAACCCCAACAAAACCGAACTCCTGATCTTTACACCCAAAAAACACCACCCTTAATAAATCAAGCTTTGTCATCTACTCATCCAACAAAACTGTCATAGAGGTGGTTTCCCATACCAAATTACTTGGCGTTACTGTAGATCATAACTTAACATTTGACCAACACATCTACAACAACATAAAAAAAACTGCAAAACCTTGGGACCCTTTATAAACATAAGCCCTTCTTAAGTTTCTCTACTAGAAAAACACTTGCCCAGACTTTTCTCCTACCCTCTTTCCTCTATGGTGCCCCCATTATTACAAACATCCACTGCTGATTAAAAATGAAGATGGACTCCTGCTACAACAAAATTGCTACGTTTGTGACAAGTGCAAAATATTCTTCCCATCACTGCCATTCTTTACAATCCCTTAACTTGCTTGAACTACCACAGTATCTCCCACACATACAACTATCTACAGCACACAAAATTATATGCAAACCTCTCGTATGCCCAGCCCTCACCTCTCTTCTAACTCTTTATCAACCAAATAGACATCTAAGATCTGAAAACCAATCTCTTATCCAAGTAAATGGACCAAAACTCCCTGCAGGTCAGTATCTCTACAGTTTCACTGTTGCCAAACTCTGGAACAGTCTTTCACCTTCTCGTAGGACCATTAATATTGCCCCCATGTTCAAATAGACCTTACATCAATATCTCTCATCTCAATGGCTCTGCCCATGTTCCATTTCCAATTCCTTGATAACCTGTTTTTCTATTTGACTCCTCTAAATCTATACTTTTCATTGTCTCCCTTCCTAAGTGTCACCCTTGAAAATCTTCTTTTACCCTACTTGCCTCACAAGACATATGTACAATAGTGTAGTTACCCCTGCTTGTTTTATGTATACTATATAAGCTATTCTCCTTAGTCAATCTGCCTAAAAGGTACTATAATAGAATATGTGTATGGCTTATCTGTCATCTCTCTTAAATTCTTAACATGTTAAATACCTTTGACTTGAATCAAAGATGATTTCAGAACTTGTAACCATATAATTGTATAATGTTCCAATTGATTATCTTGATTAATACTCTTTTTGTAACTTAACTACAATTTGTAACTCTTGTTTAACACATTATTTCCTCTTGTATAATGTTATGGAGCTTTTCTCCCAAGGCCGACACTGAAAGTGGGCTCATTTCAGCCCAGTGGACTTTCCTGGTCAACAAAACCATATAAATAAATAAATAAATAAATAAATAAATGAATCTCTATCATTTGGTAATTGACCATTAAATGTTTTATAATAATCCCATATGTTTTCCTTATGCTAGATTTAAATTTTGTTGTTTATTTTATAGATAGATGATAAATGTTCTTTTCCAGTAATAGGTCAAGTTATTATTGATATTATGTCAGCATCAATGCCAGTTGCATTGTCTCTTATTTGTTCAGTATATGCTGCCTTAACTCTTGTATCAGTAACCACAGACTATTCTCCAAATTAAATTTCCTTTTAACTTGATCTATTGTCAGTACTTTCCTAGAGCCTACTAACTGATACCAATATATCAATTCTTTGTATTTAAAAGTTTTAACTTCTTCTCTATCAAAGGTTATGATGTTAACCTGTGTATATGCAATTGGATATAACAAAAACAACCATGCTTTTATGTTAGGATTATTATTCATAAAGTTCTTATATGTATTTATTGTATAAGTAATAAATTTAGAGCTATTATGTTTATTCACTGTCATATATTTTTTAAGTAACCAAAGAAAATTATTAGATACCATTTCACTCTGTTTGTTGATACAAAGCCTGATTTTAACCATATTTTCTCATGTATTAGTTTCCATATGGAACTATTGCCTGCATTTAACCACAATGATATAGTTTTTAATGACAGTAAATAAACTTCTACATCTGGCAGACCTATTCAACCCATATTCTATTCATCTAAGTGATATTTCACAGCTACCCTTGGCTTACTAGGATACCATAGAAATTTTATAATTAGATCATTAAAATGTTTTAGATATGATTTAGAAGGTAGTAAAGAACATGCTAGTACAAAATATAAGATCTTAGGAAACATAATCATTTTAATTATATATAGCCTATCTTCCAATGAAAAGAAGAGTCTATTCCATTTGTGTAGAAGGTGTTTAATATTGTTTAAGATTTCTTTATAGTACAATTCAATTGTATCTAATTCATTTATTGTAATTCCTAAGTATTTGGTTGTGCTATAAATAGGTATATATGTATAATGCTCATTTAAATCTTTCCTGTTAGCATTTATGAGTAACTTATTTGATTTGTTTTCATTACATTTGAGACCTGAATGTTTATGAAAATCTTGCATTAGACCTCATAATGCTTTCAAAGTGTTATTACCGTCTTTTAAAGTTAGTAAAATATCATCTACAAATAGCTGGATTTTCATTTCTAGGCTACTATCTAGTTGAAATCCTTTAATATTTTTGTTTATTCATATACTGTTTGCTAGTGGTTCAATGAGGATGGCAAATAATAATGGGGAAAGAAGACATCATTGTTTTATACCCTTTGTAATTTTAATAGATGTAGATAAACAGGATCCTAGTTTTATACAAGCCAATGATTTTTCATATAGTGATTTTATTAGTATGATAATTTTTTGAGAAACCATACTCTTCTAGAACTAACCATAAATAATCCAGGTTTACTGAGTCAAATGCATTGTTGATGTCCAGGGTAATTAAATTAATTTTATTTTTTGTAATGTTAACATAATCAAGGAGAGGATTTTTTAATATTGTCAAACATGTTTCTGTTTTTTTTTATGAAGCCTGTTTGATCTTCCTCTTATCAACAGTGGTAGTAATTGCTTTATCCTAGCAGCATGTATTGCCATAAATATTTTATAGTCCTTATTAAGTAAAGATATCGGTCTATATGATGAACATTCACTAGGATCTTTATATTGTTTCAAAATTGGTGATATTCGTGTGTATTTCCAGGATGGAGGGATTTCTTTACCATTGTTTACTGCTATAAACACATTCAATAATAACACTAGGGCCTCAATTGTTAGTAAGTTAAGCATCTTTAAAGTATCTTTAAAGTATCTTTGGATACTTCCTTCTACCACTGTCGTCGTCTGATCAATCTCCCTTCACTCCTTCCTTCTCCTTGTCCTTCCTTCCTTCTTATCAATCATCTACAGATTCCCTTATCCTACTTCTTCCTTCACCCTCCTTCCTACTATCTATTCCTCTCTCCTCTCCTTCTCTGAAATTGTTACTGATTGAGTTCTTCATACACTAGCCTACTCTCTGTTGTCACCTTTCTCAATGTATTATCTTCTGAACAGAATGTGCCTTTCCCTAGAATTACCATATATGTTTTTTTTTTGCTTAGTCAAACATGTATGTACAGCATTCTTATGTTTGTCAATGTTAAAATACTTAGTGTTTTTAGTCTTTTATAACAGTTTGTATAACATTAGCTTATTTTTACTGTATTACGGAGCTTTTCTCCCCTGGATTCTGCTAAAAAAGTGCAATGGCTCAGTCAGACATGCCCCGTCAACAAATATAAAATAAATACATATATAAATAAATAAATATTGTCTATATCTGGGGGTTTATTTAATTTTTGTTTATTTACTTGAAATTTAAGTTCTGCCATTGTTATTTGTTTATTAGTTTTATTTGCTCTTTTTATAATCTAATTATAATATTTCTTTTAAGGAGGGCTCTTAATATGGTTTGCAATTCTATTTTTTTATTTTAGTTACTGACTTTGTGAAAATATATTTATTTATTTTATTTATTTATTTTACATTTGTTGACCGGCTTGTCTAACTGGATATATGTCCATTTTCAGTAGAGGCCTGGGGAGATAAGCTCCAAGACATAAACAAAGAGATACAACTATAATAACAAGAACAAATAGGGCAAAAATATTTATACAACAGTAACATATGTAGTGCAGCATACAGGTTAGCATAGAATATTCAATGCGGGCAAGAATGATAACAATGTATTTCACAGGTTCAATGCATTATACAGGTAAAGTCAATAGTAAAAAGAAGTTCATTTTGTAATGGTATTGATGAAGTATTTACTTAAAAACCAGTATCCACAGAGCGTAGAAGTAATGTAATATAGAGAGATGATAGATAAATAGTAATCGAAAGGTATAACAGTAGGTGAGAAGTAATAGATAGGGAAAGGCCAGTTTGAAAAGATAGATGACTAGTCAGGTTTGGTAACAAGGGCATAGCCAGTGTGTTTTAAGCTAAAGTTTAAGTCTATTTTTGAAGAGTGGTAAAGAGGAGAGTGAGGAGAGGTCACTGGGAAGAAGATTTCAGGATTTTCCAACAGCATTAGAGAAGAGAGAATCCCAGCTCTATTGTTAGGTTTAGAGGTATGTACAAGCAGTTAAGGACCTCAGATTTTTTATAGGGGGTGATAAGGGTAGATAAAATTGGAGTATTGGAAGGGTTATAAAGAATGTTATAGGCAATGGTTAATTGGTGGAATTTAATCAGGTTTTGTAGTTCCAGCCATCCTAGATGCTTTAAGTTTATGCAATGGTGGGTTCTATATGGGTTACCTGTGGCAAATCTGGCAATGTTATTGTATGACACTTCCAATTTACTGAAGTTGTTCTTGGATAGATTAGTGAAAATGGGTGAGGCATATAGAAGTGTAGAGATTAGATGAGTGTGAGCTATTGTAATTTTAGCTGTAGGGGAAAGGAAGGGTTTAATTCTATAGAGAGTGCCAAGTTTTTTGTTGACAGCCTTTATAGCATTGTTGATATGGATGTCATAGTTGAGATTATTGTCGATGGTGATACCAAGTAATTTGGTTGTAAGATCAGGGGATATTATAGTCCCATTGGTGGATGTCACAGAGAAATTAAGAGGAGATGACTTTTGAGTAGGATTGAAGAGGAGGAGTTTTTTTTTGGGGGGGGGGGGTTCAATAGAAGACAGCATTGTGTGAACCATTGCTCAACTATGTTAAATACCTTCTATGTAGAAGAGTGAAGGTCTTAGATGGAATTAGCTGAGCATATCAATGTGGAGTCATCAGCATACTGTATGCATGTGGCTTGGGGGATGGCAAGATGAAGGTCGTTAATAAATATGGAGAAAAGAAGAGGTCCTAGTATTGACCCCTGAGGAACACCTAAGGTAACGGGTAGGTGGGTGGATAGAGTGTTATGCCAGAATACTGCCTGCTGTTGTTTATCAAGGTAGGACTGGAACCATTTGATGGAAAGAGGGTCTAATGATAGAGATATTAGTATGTTTATGAGAATCTGGTGATTTAACATGTCAAATGCTTTAGACAGGTTGATAAATAGAGCAGAAGAAAGATAATTATGGTTATGGTTACTATTAATGCAATTAGTAAAGGAAAGGAGGGCAGTGGTAGTGCTGTGTGATGGTCTGATGCCATGTTGACAGTTGGAAAGTAAGTTATTGTCAATTAAGTGGTTGAGTAATTGCCTGTGGATACATTTCTCCAAGATCTTAGCTAAAGGAGAAAGTAGGGCAATGGGGCGGTAGTTTGAGAGCTCAGTGGAGTGTCCACCTTTATGGAGGGGGATTATGTGGGAGACTTTCCATAAGGTAGGGATGTGACCTTCAGTAATGGTTCTATTGATCAGTATGGAAATGGGGTAGGCAATAGCTCTAGATGATAACTGTAGGTATTCAGAAGGCAGTTGATCTGATGTGGCAGAGCATGGTTTCAGTTTATTTAAAAGGTTTAGAACAAATGTGGTTGGGACAGGTTTGAATTGAAAAGGAGGAGGTGGGGTTGAAGTAAAGGAAGGTAGAGTGAATGTATTAGGTGATAGTTGACTAGCTAGTGTATGGATAGCATCTGTAAAGAAGGTATTGAAGGTATTAGCTGTTTGGATGGGATTTTCCTGGTTAGTATTCTGAGGGTTGGGAGTACTAGATTTCCTGGGTGGAGTAGCTGGTTAATGCTTGCCCAGAATTTTTGTGGGTTGTTATGATTAGGTTGTTGGAATTGTGCGTAGTAGTTCTGTTTATCAGATAGTATAGCTTTCTTAGTGTCATTTCTTATCATTCTAAAAGTTTGTTGGTCTACGGGGTTTTTAGTCATTCTCCATTTGTTCCAATATTTATTTCTGAGATGAATTTTGTGTTTAGTCTCATTAGAAAGCCATGGGGCAGAATTGGTTTTAATTTTAATGGATCTGGTTGGAGCGTGGTGGTTAAGAATGGAGAAGAAGATAGAATTGAAGTAATTAACAGCATCATCTAAAGGGGGGTGTCTTAAGGAAACCCAATTGCATATTCTTAGTTCCATTTGGAATAGATCAGGGTTAATTTTTTTTTGGATCTGATATTTCTAATAGAGGGTGGGATGTGAGTATTGGTTTTATGTCTGATGATGTAGGTAAGTGAGCGGTCACTTATATCATCAGGGAGGGTTCCAGAATTATAGATGTGAGCATGATTGTTTGTAAGAATCCAGTCTAGCATGCTTTATTTTTTGTTAGTGTTATTTATTCTGGTATGGGAGGTAATAGTTTGAGAAAAAACATATAGGTTAATATGAGTGGTAGGGAAGCTGCTACAGTAGGAGTTCCAATCTATATTTACATCACCTAGGATTATGGTTTCTTGGGGTAGGTGTTGGGCTAGCCAGCAAAGGATCATTTCTAAGGTGTCTTTGTTGTTTCCAGGAGGTAGGTATATACAGATAATATAGATCGATTTGGTATTGTTAAGTTCAAGTTTAGATATGAGAATCTCAGCATTGGAAGCTAGAGGTAAATTACAGTTATATGTGGTTAGCTTTAAGCCAGATTTATATAGAATAGCAACCCCAATGCCCTTCTTGGCCATTCGATCATTTCTTAGGATATTATATCCAGGTGGGATAATTTCATTGTTTTTGATAACAGGTTTTAGCCATGTCTCTGTTAGGCAGATAATGTCGAAGGAGTAGACTTCTAGTTGAGCTTGGAGTTGGGTTACTTTGTTGTTAATGCTCATTATATTAAGATGAGCTAGTAGGAGAGAGTTAGATGGTTTAGTAAGGGGATAATTAGTAGATGATTGTGGTTATGTAGAGTGATAGGAGTTGTTGTTGGGCCAGGATTAGGGTGAATATCACCATCCTTCAATGAAAGGAGTAGTCCTAGATAGTTTGGGTTACGGAACCTGCTGTATAGAACTAGCAGTCTTCTGAGATATAGTGTGTTATATTTAATGTGTAGTATTTTATGATACTTGGCAAGTAGGTTGCTGGGTGAGCATGTTATGTTTGCATGGTTAAGCAGGACTGGTACAGCTGGAGAGCTAGTTTGTTGATTGGGGTAATGAATGTGAGGATGGAGTGTGTGCTCATAGGAGGAGAGTAAATAGTCAAAGGTAAGAAGTGGAAGTGGTAAAAAAGTGAAATAGAGTAAGACATGAAATGGTGTGGGTGGTGTAGACATTGGGAAGGATAGGTTATTGGATTTATGTATGTGGATATGGAGTATATAGGATGAGAGTGTGTGAAGGTAGGAGGCTGTGGTGAGATTGGAGGGGAGTGGTAAGAGATGAGAGATAATTGAGTAGAAGTCCAATGCAAATTGTGTAGAGAGTTATGGGAAAAGGAGGAGGTGTGGCAAATAAGTATAAGAGTAGGACCCCTGGGGGTGGGTGGTAATTGGGGGTAGGGAAGGGAGCGGAGTGAGCCTGTAGGGCAAACGGAGCGGGTAGAAACAGAGACTAGATCAGTAGAAAACAATCAGCAGGACTGATCTGTTAAGGTAAGTTAGAAAAGTCAGATGTGGTAAAGGCTAGTGAGAAGGGAGCCTAGAAAAGGTAGTAGTCGTAGACAGAAGTAGTAAAGGGGTAAGGTGGGGAACCTGGATAGCAATGCAGGTACAACAGGGGAAATAAGGTAAGTAGCTAAGTAATAGAGGATAAGAAGGGATGTGCCGGGGTAACGGCTGCCACCTAGTGCCCCGGTCTAGTATAGCAGGCTGATTAGAGAGCCAGTCGGCTGGAGTACAACAAGGGAAAGGTGAGTGCTAGTCAAAGGAGGTATCTATAGAGGATGGGGAGAGAGACCGATTAATGTCTAGAAGAAGAGGGGGTGGAGGCTGCTGGCTGCCCTAGCTCAAGATGTACTGTACCACCTGTAGCAGTGGTACACTAGTAGAAAGACAATCAGGCAGAAATTATTCAATACACATACATTTAGTATCCTTGATAGAGGAATTGTAGGACAGATAGGCTGTGAGGTGTGTCGCTGATAAATGGTGGGGGTCCTTTAGCGTCTTACAGAATAGTGCTGGAAGCACAAGAAGACAGGATAACTTAAGGAGACAAGAGAAACAAGATAGTTATGAGAAACAGGAGTTAGCAACAAAGTACATTAAGATTAGACATGTTATACTAAGCATTCACAGAGATATATGTAGATATAACAAATAAACAATACAATACTTCTTGTGTTTTAAATAATATAGTCTGTCACAGATATATCTAGATGTAACAAATAAACAATACAATACTTCATTGTATTTTAAATAATACAGTCTTTCACAGCATCAGAGTAGTAAAAAATAGCAGTTGCACAATTCCTAACTCTTGATAGTAGCAAGTGTAAAAACACAACTAAGCAATATTTAAATGCCCTTTATAGTAAAACACATTTCATCAATAGCTATATGCTCCTATGTAGTAGCAGAAATGAAAGGATTGTGGTATATGTTATCCCTACCTTTTTAAATGCTGCATTAGATTAAACTATCATAAAACAAACTAAAAGGACTGTGCTGAGGCAGGACGGTGTGCGAGGGCCAGTAGGACTACCCTGTACAAGATGGGATACTTTGTATTAGTGCAGCACACAGAGAAGGATAAAACAGTTCCTAGCACAGCTAGTGCAGTTAAAGGACTGCTGCCCAAGGGAGCTTTTATAAGTATTTCCACATCTGTGCAGTATAACAGTTACCGTTGCCCTTACACAATGCCTTCTCAGTAAATCAGCTAATAAGGGTTAATAACAATTAGCAGCCTAGGGACACTACTATAGGGAGGTGGTTTATGAGCAACAAGTTATACTATTAAGCCCAAGCCCTGCAAGTCTCCATGTTTTCAGAATCCATGTAGCGGAGATTACAAGTAAAAATGCTACCGATAGTGGAACTAAGGAGAGGATGTAGGCTTCAGGGTGTAGCTTAGGTCGCACTGTTCAGAAATACAAAATACAGGCAGGCTTCAGAGATAGCCACCAAATGTTTACATATTAAGAGTTTGCACCATTTAATTTGCAAGCAAGATATAGGTCAATATCGGCCTGCTAAATAGTCTACAGGCAGAAATACTTTAATTCCTTCGGGGCTACACATAGGAGTAATCAAACTCCAAGAAAGGCTCTATAAGGATGGCGTAGTTTGGTAAGTCAGTTACAGGCTAATATGACTATAAGATAACACCTTCCCAGCACGAGAAGAGTGTGAGATGAGGTAATTAGGCTACAGAGTAAGCACATAGGAGGCGCCACTCAAAAAGCCGTTTACCAGCTTCAGGATACAAGGTCTTCAGGCACGCTCAGAGAAGGATCCGCCTGTGTGTGAAGATTAATTCCACTTGCCATTGCTGGCTTGTTACAACATGGAGGCAGTCCTTAGCAGCTATGACTGCCAGCTATATAGGCAAGTACAGCTAGATAGTTAAGCTAGCTCAAGAGCACTTGCACTAAAACACCATGAGGGCAGTGTACTGCCATGGGCCAAGTCCAGGCTTAGGAATCATACATAGTATAAGGTCCATTTAAACTCAATAGCAAGGGTACTAGCATGCAAAACTACAGATAATATTTTGAATGCTTCTAATATTTCTTCTAAGTCAGATATTTTATTTTAGTCTTAGTATTATATATTTCCTTTATTTGATTTGCTTTTATCATTTTTATTTCTAGTTGCTATTCTTCATTGATTTTTAAAGTTAAATGAATAGGAACATAACCAGATCTTCTCTAAGTTAATCATTGTCTTATGCTGTAATGTTTCCATGTACTTTTTGTTCAAGTCATCCATTTAATTTATTAAATTAGTGATTCCTTTTTGAATTTCCAGTTTTAATTAATCAGCTTTTAATTGTAAATCTATTAACTCTGTGTTGCATTGCTTTTATTTTATACCATGTTACCACTTTTCTATATAAGAATGCCTTCAGTGCATCTCATATGTGTATTTCAGATACATCTTTAGTGAAGTTTATATCTAGAAATGTTTGTATCTCTTTAGTATAAAATTCCTTGAAATCTTTAAGTTTTGTTATGGAAGATGATGTCCTTGTTATTGCCGTCCTTTGTTTAAAGCTTAAGTCTAGTTCAAAAGTAATTGCATTATGTGATACTGGACACATAACTGTCTTAGCTTTATTCAGTTTAGCAGTTAGATCCTTTCATACACATACTCTGTCTATTCTTGATTGTATACCATGTTTATAAGAATAATGCGTGAAGAATAGTGCATTTGGTTCAGCATATTCATTTATGTCAATAAATCAGAAAGCATCTTTGTCAATGGTGATTTCTTATGTATATTTTTTGCATGTGTGTCATTTTCCTATATAATACAATTGAAGTCCCCTACTATGATTATATTGCCTTTTTTGAGTTGTACAATGTCTTCTAAATGTTGTTTGGCTACTTTGACTCCTAGCTTTGGTATCCAGTAAATATTTACTAATGTATATATCTATTCATTGATAGATATTTTCATTAGGTAAAACATTCCTGAGGTATCATGATATGAGCTTATAATTTTAGGCATTAGAGTAATATTTATTCATAATATTGCTACCCCCCTTTGTTTTTTCTTATAAGCAGAACTTACTATTACTTCATAATACTTGGTGTTAAGTTTATCTATATCCTGTAAGAATACTTTTTATGCTTTACATATCTTTAAATATCTTTGAAGGCTTCCCATTTTTACAGTTACTGTTTAAACCATTTACATTAATGGAAATACAATTTGCAATTGGATTAATATTTACTTTGTTTTTATCCATATTCATATATTTGTGAAATTATGTAGAGATGTACACTTGAAGAGAATTATTTTTTTTCTTTTTGCAGTAATATAAATGCAATTCAGATACCCAACAAAGAAACCTTAAAAAAGTATACTTTAAAGCATTGATATATAAACAACCACCAGCCCACCCATGGGAAAAAAACATCCCATCCTTGAATAGTCCATCCATTGAAGTGATCATACCAAATCCCCTTTTCAGAATCACCTCCCAGCTCCATCACCTCACACTTTTTTATAACAGAAAGCAGCTTATTTCATTTTACATCTGGCTAATATAACATATATCCTCATGATATTTATAAGTTAAGATTTAAATAGCATTGTAAACACAGTCACATAGTTGTTATAATATTTTGTTAGATGAAGACAACACAGTTATATTTAGACTTGACTTTAACTACTCAGCATTAAAAAGAGAATTATACAAAAGGATTCATATAAAAAGGGGGCTGATCCTTGTTCCTTTATACACACTATATATGTCATATTATAATATACAAGATTTTATAAATACGATGATAAATTCCTTATTTTAATGTGAAACCATTTGTATCAGAATAATAGTAATATATATATATATATATATATATATATATATATATATATATATATATATATATATATAAAAACATTAAACATGTTATGAAAAAGGTGCGATAGTATAAAGTATCATTGACTTGTTAAACCACTATTATCTAGCATCATTTACTGATAATTAGTTTACATGTATGACAAAGTCTGATGTTTCATATGCTCAATGTTTTTCTTTAGACTCTGTCATATATTGAAAATTACTATCTTTCTTTGTGACCATCAGCATTCAGTGAGGTTAATCTTTCATACATTCTGTGCTTTATATAAGCATATTTTAATTTAAATGTTCATTGACATATAGCATGTAATCGTGTTTACAGAAAATATAGTAACTTTATTATAGTTAGCTGCTGTTTGATGGCTGTATAACACTGCCAACTAAAGGGTCTATGTCAGATAATCAAATGTTTATGGTCGAGACCATATGTTTGAACTCTTAAAACTTCGAAAATGAAATAAAAAAAAAAAAAAACAGAAAAAAACTACCTGAAAGTTTAAGCATGGGGCAAGCCCACCTGCACCCCCCACACCCCGCTCTTTAAATATACCAACTCTGAGATCGTACTACAGTGCAGACAATGGAAAACTTCCACTATCGCACTGTATGGGAATCTCCGTTGAAATGTTCGAACTTTTAAAAGTTTGACCATATGGTGCCAACCATATGATGTTCGAGCTTTTAAAAGTTTTACAATGTGATAGGAACCCCAACTAAATACTCACAGCACTCAAACAATAAACAGCAACTTCAACCATCGCTATTGAAGAGTTTACAATGACAAGCTTTTACATTTATAAACTTTAATCTTACTATTTATATGTATTTTATATGCTAGCTGTAACATATTAATAATTGGCATAGTATTAACATTTATGACTCAATAAATTAGATTTTCTGCCGGCTTAATTTATATTGTAATCATTCTCATACAAACTACTGGTGTCAAGAAAAGGTTATGTCAAGATTGTCATAATATAGACATTTGCCTATCTTTTTAATAGTTGTGCAATATGAGCTTGCTTGCTGCTGTTGTTTATAGTTTATGTTTAATATAATTTGCCAAATAAAGTACCAAAATCATGTGTCAGCTTTTGTATTTATTTACATTTAATATTTTTATATTTTTTTCACATTAACTTGAACTTACCTGAATGTTGCTTATTTATAAGTATAATAGTGTGCCTGTCATTTTAAATGCCTTGAAGGCTTTAACATCTCAATTATACCTTTGACCCAAGCGATTACATCACTCCTGGGCTGTTTACTTTTGTTTTGAGCCATTTGCACATTTGCAGAGGATTTGAAGGCTTTCTAATGACATTAAATGGAAGTATTCTACTCAGGGAATCTAAAAACAAGCCTCCCAGCTCACAATATTGGTGGAAAGCCAAAAATCAAGTAAGTGAGGCTTGTCGCCTCACAGTAAGACGCTGTCCGGTTTGATTCTCAGCTAGAGCGTCTCCTGCATGGAGACATGCGTGAATGGGTGTACCTTCGTTGAAGGTTGTGCATCAGGCCTGGCAAGCCGGTATGTAAAAATCAACTGCCAAATCATTAGCCGACCGGAGTTCCGCTTTGGCGACCCCAAAGCCGAAAGACACAAAAATGACCTATGAGCATTTGTATGCTTCTAAAAGCATCTCCACCCCACAAACAGCACACAAGTGAAGTGTATAACCATTTTCTTTAACTAAAAAATTTACTTAACTAAATTAACTAAATGACTTCCGGAACGATAGCAAAAGTGTGATGTGGCTGTGAAACTTTAACAGAATACCCACATCTGAAGAAGTGTTGGAAACGAAAACACAAACTGTGGATACATTTATGTGCTTGTTGTTTTATTCATGCAAGTTTGTAGTGCCTATTGTGTTCATTAAAGTGCCTCACCCACATTTTGATCTGTGGCTTCATTATTTCATTGTGGGTTGGTACCTATTTTCTATTTACTAGTTTGGTTTGGTGCCTTTCACTCTTTTTTGAACTAAAAAATTATACTGATCATGCAAAACAGTCAAATAGTTTTTTTTAAATCATTTTTTTTATCTATCAGCATTCAGCAGTTTCAATTATAGATTAAATAAAACTTTTCTGCCATAAAACAAAAGATCATCAGTGACAGTTTCATTACTGACAGCATATTATTCAGACTAATTAACTTATAAATATGCTTGTCTTTACTAAATAATATAGTGTTAAAGGTTTAACTAATATTATTTTCTCGTGAGCATGTTTTCTGTAATTTTTCACCAACTGTATCATACCAAAGCATATATAACATTATATATAGAACATTAACTAAGTATTTCCCCTTTTTTTCCATTTTCCCTGTTCTTATTGTAAACAGAAATAAACTTTAGTGTTATAGGTATCTATTATTTAATGGTATTAATAAAAGATATTTATAATGTAATAGGATTGTCTACGTAATATTCTAGGTTTGTGACATTGTAACTATATATAATTATAAAGTAATAAAAATGTTATACCTTGTCTTCCTTAAAGTTGATTCCTTTAATTATAAGGCACACTACTTGCCTTATACTTCATGTTGATTCATACATTTGACATATTATTAATTGATAGGAGCATTTAAGCAGGAATCTTTTTTTTAACTTAGCATAAATGAAAAGAATGAAGTTTGTCTTTCACTTGTCATTTTTATTCCATTCACTTTTATCTGCCTGCTACTTTAAGGAGAAGCTACTCCAATCCATTTCTTCTACTTTATCCAAAGTTTTATTGTTTGATAAATAAGATACAGCTGCTTCCAATGTATCAAAAGTTTTAGGACCTTCATTAAAAAATAATTTTATTCTTGCAGGAAACAACAAGTGAACTTTGAGTTGTCTTTTTTAGTTCCTTTATCAAAGGCAAGCATTCTTTTCTTTTAGCAATTACTCCTGCTGAATAGTCATTGTCAAATCTGATTATGTTACCCTTAAAATCTGATTATGTTACCCTTATACTTCACTAGTGAATTTGTCCATGCTGTCTTCAGGATAAGTTCTTGTCCATGCTTTTATGTTAGGATTATTATTCATAAAGTTCTTATATGTATTTATTGTATAAGTAATACATTTAGAGCTATTACGTTTATTCACTGTCATATATTTTTTAAGTAACCAAAGAAAATTATTAGATACCATTTCACTCTGTTTGTTGATACAAAGCCTGCTTTATCCATATTTTCTCATGTATTAGTTTCCATCTGGAACTATTGCCTGTATTTAACCACAATGATATAGTTTTTAATGACATATGACAATAAATAAACTTCTACATCTGGCAGACCTATTCAACCCATATTCTATTCATCTAAGTGATATTTCATAGCTACCCTTGGCTTATTAGGATACCATAGAAATTTTATAATTAGATCATTAAAATGTTTTAGATATGATTTAGAAGGTAGTAAAGAACATGCTCGTACAAAATATAAGATCTTAGGAAACATAGTCATTTTAATTATATATAGCCTATCTTCCATTGAAAAGAAGAGTCTACTCCATTTGTGTAGAAGGTTTTTAATATTGTTTAAGATTTCTTTATAGTACAATTCAATTGTATCTAATTAATTTATTATAATTCCTATGTATTTGGTTGTGCTATAAATAGGGATATATGTATGATGTTCCTTATTTAAATCTTTCCTGTTAGCATTTACGAGTAATGTATTTGTTTTGTTTTCATTAAATTTGTGACCTGAATGTGTTTGAAAATCTTGAATTAGACCTCATAATGCTTTCAAAGTGTTATTACTGTCTTTTAAAGTTAGTAAAATATTGTCTACAAATAGCTGGATTTTCATTTCTAGGCTATTATCTAGTTGAATTCCTTCAGTATTTTTGTTCATTCATATACTGTTTGCTAGTGGTTCAATGAGGAGGGCAAATAATAATGGGGAAAGAAGACATCATTGTTTTGTACCCTTTGCAATTTTAATAGCTGTATATAAACAGGATCCTAGTTTTATATATGCCAATGATTTTTCATATAGTGATTGTATTAGTATGATCATTTTTTTGAGAAAACATACTCTTCTAGAACAAATAAATAATCCAGGTTTACTGAGTCAAATGCATTGTTGAAGTCCAGGATAATTACATTCATTTTATTTTTTGTAATGTTTACATAATCTAGGAGAGGATTTTTTAATAATGTCAAACGTGTTTCTGTTTTTTATGAAGCCTCTTTGATCTTCCTCTTATCAACAGTGGTAGTAATTGCTTTTATCCTAGCAGCATGTATTGCCATAAATATTTTATAGTCCTTATTAAGTAAAGATATTGGTCTATATGATGATCATTCACTAGGATCTTTATCTTGTTTCAAAATTGGTGATATTAGTGTGTATTTCCAGGATGGAGGGATTTCTTTACCATCGTTTACTGATTTAAACACATTCAATAATAACACTAGGACCTCAATTGTTAGTAATTTAAACATCTTTGGGTTAATCTATCTATAAAGTATCTTTGGATACTTCCTTCTACCACTGTCATCACCTGATCTACCTACCTTCCCTCCTTCCTTGTCCTAGTCCTTCCTTCCTTCTTGTCAATCATCTACAGATTCCCTTATCCTACTTCTTCCTTCACCCTCCTTCCTACTATCTATATACCTCCTCTCTCCTCTCCTTCTCTGAAATTGTTACTGATTAAGTTCTTCAAACACTAGCCTGTTGTCACCTTTCTCAATGTATTATCGTCCGAACATAATGTGCCTTTCCCTAGAATTACCATATATACATTTTTTTTGCTTAGTCAAACATGTATGTACAACATTCTTATGTTTGTCAATGTTAAAATACTAAGTGTTTTTAGTCTTTTATACCAGTTTGTATAACATTAGCTTATTTTTACTGTATTATGGAGCTTTTCTCCCTTGGACTCTGCTGAAAAAGGGCTATGGCTCAGTCAGACATACCCGGTCAACAAATGTAAAATAAATAAATAAATAAATAAATATTGTCTATATCTGGGATTTTATTTAATTTTAGTTTATTTACTTGAAATTTAAGTTCTGCCATTGTTATTTGTTTATCTATTAGTTTTATTTGCTCTTCTTATAATCTAATTATAATACTTCTTTTAAGGAGGGCTTTTAATATGGTTTGCAATTCTATTTTTTTTCATTTTAGTTATTGACTTTGTGAAAATATATTTATTTATTTTATTTATTTATTTTACATTTGTTGACCGGGCTAGTCTAACTGGATATATGTCCATTTTCAGTAGAGGCCTGGGGAGATAAGCTCCAAGACATAAACAAAGAGATACAACTATAATAACAAGAACAAATAGGGCAAAAATATTTATACAACAGTAACATATGTAGTGCAGCATACAGGTTAGCATAGAATATTCAATGCGGGCAAGAATGATAACAATGTATTTCACAGGTTCAATGCATTATACAGGTAAAGTCAATAGTAAAAAGAAGTTCATTTTGTAATGGTATTGATGAAGTATTTACTTAAAAACCAGTATCCACAGAGCGTAGAAGTAATGTAATATAGAGAGAGATGATAGATAAATAGTAATAGAAAGGTATAACAGTAGGTGAGAAGTAATAGATAGGGAAAGGCCAGTTTGAAAAGATAGATGACTAGTCAGGTTTGGTAACAAGGGCATAGCCAGTGTGTTTTAAGCTAAAGTTTAAGTCTATTTTTGAAGAGTGGTAAAGAGGAGAGTGAGGAGAGGTCACTGGGAAGAAGATTTCAGGATTTTCCAACAGCATTAGAGAAGAGAGAATCCCCAGCTCTATTGTTAGGTTTAGAGGTATGTACAAGCAGTTAAGGACCTCAGATTTTTTATAGGGGGTGATAAGGGTAGATAAAATTGGAGTATTGGAAGGGTTATAAAGAATGTTATAGGCAATGGTTAATTGGTGGAATTTAATCAGGTTTTGTAGTTCCAGCCATCCTAGATGCTTTAAGTTTATGCAATGGTGGGTTCTATATGGGTTACCTGTGGCAAATCTGGCAATGTTATTGTATGACACTTCCAATTTACTGAAGTTGTTCTTGGATAGATTAGTGAAAATGGGTGAGGCATATAGAAGTGTAGAGATTAGATGAGTGTGAGCTATTGTAATTTTAGCTGTAGGGGAAAGGAAGGGTTTAATTCTATAGAGAGTGCCAAGTTTTTTGTTGACAGCCTTTATAGCATTGTTGATATGGATGTCATAGTTGAGATTATTGTCGATGGTGATACCAAGTAATTTGGTTGTAAGATCAGGGGATATTATAGTCCCATTGGTGGATGTCACAGAGAAATTAAGAGGAGATGACTTTTGAGTAGGATTGAAGAGGAGGAGTTTTTTTTTTGGGGGGGGGGTTCAATAGAAGACAGCATTGTGTGAACCATTGCTCAACTATGTTAAATACCTTCTATGTAGAAGAGTGAAGGTCTTAGATGGAATTAGCTGAGCATATCAATGTGGAGTCATCAGCATACTGTATGCATGTGGCTTGGGGGATGGCAAGATGAAGGTCGTTAATAAATATGGAGAAAAGAAGAGGTCCTAGTATTGACCCCTGAGGAACACCTAAGGTAACGGGTAGGTGGGTGGATAGAGTGTTATGCCAGAATACTGCCTGCTGTTGTTTATCAAGGTAGGACTGGAACCATTTGATGGAAAGAGGGTCTAATGATAGAGATATTAGTATGTTTATGAGAATCTGGTGATTTAACATGTCAAATGCTTTAGACAGGTTGATAAATAGAGCAGAAGAAAGATAATTATGGTTGCGGTTACTATTAATGCAATTAGTAAAGGAAAGGAGGGCAGTGGTAGTGCTGTGTGATGGTCTGATGCCATGTTGACAGTTGGAAAGTAAGTTATTGTCAATTAAGTGGTTGAGTAATTGCCTGTGGATACATTTCTCCAAGATCTTAGCTAAAGGAGAAAGTAGGGCAATGGGGCGGTAGTTTGAGAGCTCAGTGGAGTGTCCACCTTTATGGAGGGGGATTATGTGGGAGACTTTCCATAAGGTAGGGATGTGACCTTCAGTAATGGTTCTATTGATCAGTATGGAAATGGGGTAGGCAATAGCTCTAGATGATAACTGTAGGTATTCAGAAGGCAGTTGATCTGATGTGGCAGAGCATGGTTTCAGTTTATTTAAAAGGTTTAGAACAAATGTGGTTGGGACAGGTTTGAATTGAAAAGGAGGAGGTGGGGTTGAAGTAAAGGAAGGTAGAGTGAATGTATTAGGTGATAGTTGACTAGCTAGTGTATGGATAGCATCTGTAAAGAAGGTATTGAAGGTATTAGCTGTTTGGATGGGATTTTCCTGGTTAGTATTCTGAGGGTTGGGAGTACTAGATTTCCCTGGGTGGAGTAGCTGGTTAATGCTTGCCCAGAATTTTTGTGGGTTGTTATGATTAGGTTGTTGGAATTGTACGTAGTAGTTCTGTTTATCAGATAGTATAGCTTTCTTAGTGTCATTTCTTATCATTCTAAAAGTTTGTTGGTCTACGGGGTTTTTAGTCATTCTCCATTTGTTCCAATATTTATTTCTGAGATGAATTTTGTGTTTAGTCTCATTAGAAAGCCATGGGGCAGAATTGGTTTTAATTTTAATGGATCTGGTTGGAGCGTGGTGGTTAAGAATGGAGAAGAAGATAGAATTGAAGTAATTAACAGCATCATCTAAAGGGGGGTGTCTTAAGGAAACCCAATTGCATATTCTTAGTTCCATTTGGAATAGATCAGGGTTAATTTTTTTTTGGATCTGATATTTCTAATAGAGGGTGGGATGTGAGTATTGGTTTTATGTCTGATGATGTAGGTAAGTGAGCGGTCACTTATATCATCAGGGAGGGTTCCAGAATTATAGATGTGAGCATGATTGTTTGTAAGAATCCAGTCTAGCATGCTTTATTTTTTGTTAGTGTTATTTATTCTGGTATGGGAGGTAATAGTTTGAGAAAAAACATATAGGTTAATATGAGTGGTAGGGAAGCTGCTACAGTAGGAGTTCCAATCTATATTTACATCACCTAGGATTATGGTTTCTTGGGGTAGGTGTTGGGCTAGCCAGCAAAGGATCATTTCTAAGGTGTCTTTGTTGTTTCCAGGAGGTAGGTATATACAGATAATATAGATCGATTTGGTATTGTTAAGTTCAAGTTTAGATATGAGAATCTCAGCATTGGAAGCTAGAGGTAAATTACAGTTATATGTGGTTAGCTTTAAGCCAGATTTATATAGAATAGCAACCCCAATGCCCTTCTTGGCCATTCGATCATTTCTTAGGATATTATATCCAGGTGGGATAATTTCATTGTTTTTGATAACAGGTTTTAGCCATGTCTCTGTTAGGCAGATAATGTCGAAGGAGTAGACTTCTAGTTGAGCTTGGAGTTGGGTTACTTTGTTGTTAATGCTACGTATATTAAGATGAGCTAGTAGGAGAGAGTTAGATGGTTTAGTAAGGGGATAATTAGTAGATGATTGTGGTTATGTAGAGTGATAGGAGTTGTTGTTGGGCCAGGATTAGGGTGAATATCACCATCCTTCAATGAAAGGAGTAGTCCTAGATAGTTTGGGTTACGGAACCTGCTGTATAGAACTAGCAGTCTTCTGAGATATAGTGTGTTATATTTAATGTGTAGTATTTTATGATACTTGGCAAGTAGGTTGCTGGGTGAGCATGTTATGTTTGCATGGTTAAGCAGGACTGGTACAGCTGGAGAGCTAGTTTGTTGATTGGGGTAATGAATGTGAGGATGGAGTGTGTGCTCATAGGAGGAGAGTAAATAGTCAAAGGTAAGAAGTGGAAGTGGTAAAAAAGTGAAATAGAGTAAGACATGAAATGGTGTGGGTGGTGTAGACATTGGGAAGGATAGGTTATTGGATTTATGTATGTGGATATGGAGTATATAGGATGAGAGTGTGTGAAGGTAGGAGGCTGTGGTGAGATTGGAGGGGAGTGGTAAGAGATGAGAGATAATTGAGTAGAAGTCCAATGCAAATTGTGTAGAGAGTTATGGGAAAAGGAGGAGGTGTGGCAAATAAGTATAAGAGTAGGACCCCTGGGGGTGGGTGGTAATTGGGGGTAGGGAAGGGAGCGGAGTGAGCCTGTAGGGCAAACGGAGCGGGTAGAAACAGAGACTAGATCAGTAGAAAACAATCAGCAGGACTGATCTGTTAAGGTAAGTTAGAAAAGTCAGATGTGGTAAAGGCTAGTGAGAAGGGAGCCTAGAAAAGGTAGTAGTCGTAGACAGAAGTAGTAAAGGGGTAAGGTGGGGAACCTGGATAGCAATGCAGGTACAACAGGGGAAATAAGGTAAGTAGCTAAGTAATAGAGGATAAGAAGGGGATGTGGCTGGGTAAAGGGTGCCACCTAGTGGACAGGTCTAATATAGCAGGCTGATTAGAGAGGGAGTCGGTTGGAGTACAACAAGGGAAAGGTGAGTGCTAGTCAAAAGGAGGTATCTATAGAGGATGGGGGAGAGAGACCGATTAATGTCTAGAAGAAGAGGGGGTGGAATCTGCTGGCTGCCCTAGCTCAAGATGTATTGTACCACCTGTAGCAGTGGTACACTAGTAGAAAGACAATCAGGCAGAAATTATTCAATACACATACATTTAGTATCCTTGATAGAGGAATTGTAGGACAGATAGGCTGTGAGGTGTGTCGCTGATAAATGGTGGGGGTCCTTTAGCGTCTTACAGAATAGTGCTGGAAGCACAAGAAGAGCAGGATAACTTAAGGAGACAAGAGAAACAAGATAGTTATGAGAAACAGGAGTTAGCAACAAAGTACATTAAGATTAGACATGTTATACTAAGCATTCACAGAGATATATGTAGATATAACAAATAAACAATACAATACTTCTTGTGTTTTAAATAATATAGTCTGTCACAGATATATCTAGATGTAACAAATAAACAATACAATACTTCATTGTATTTTAAATAATACAGTCTTTCACAGCATCAGAGTAGTAAAAAATAGCAGTTGCACAATTCCTAACTCTTGATAGTAGCAAGTGTAAAAACACAACTAAGCAATATTTAAATGCCCCTTTATAGTAAAACACATTTCATCAATAGCTATATGCTCCTATGTAGTAGCAGAAATGAAAGGATTGTGGTATATGTTATCCCTACCTTTTTAAATGCTGCATTAGATTAAACTATCATAAAACAAACTAAAAAGGACTGTGCTGAGGCAGGACGGTGTGCGAGGGCCAGTAGGACTACCCTGTACAAGATGGGATACTTTGTATTAGTGCAGCACACAGAGAAGGATAAAACAGTTCCTAGCACAGCTAGTGCAGTTAAAGGACTGCTGCCCAAGGGAGCTTTTATAAGTATTTCCACATCTGTGCAGTATAACAGTTACCGTTGCCCTTACACAATGCCTTCTCAGTAAATCAGCTAATAAGGGTTAATAACAATTAGCAGCCTAGGGACACTACTATAGGGAGGTGGTTTATGAGCAACAAGTTATACTATTAAGCCCAAGCCCCTGCAAGTCTCCATGTTTTCAGAATCCATGTAGCGGAGATTACAAGTAAAAATGCTACCGATAGTGGAACTAAGGAGAGGATGTAGGCTTCAGGGTGTAGCTTAGGTCGCACTGTTCAGAAATACAAAATACAGGCAGGCTTCAGAGATAGCCACCAAATGTTTACATATTAAGAGTTTGCACCATTTAATTTGCAAGCAAGATATAGGTCAATATCGGCCTGCTAAATAGTCTACAGGCAGAAATACTTTAATTCCTTCGGGGCTACACATAGGAGTAATCAAACTCCAAGAAAGGCTCTATAAGGATGGCGTAGTTTGGTAAGTCAGTTACAGGCTAATATGACTATAAGATAACACCTTCCCAGCACGAGAAGAGTGTGAGATGAGGTAATTAGGCTACAGAGTAAGCACATAGGAGGCGCCACTCAAAAAGCCGTTTACCAGCTTCAGGATACAAGGTCTTCAGGCACGCTCAGAGAAGGATCCGCCTGTGTGTGAAGATTAATTCCACTTGCCATTGCTGGCTTGTTACAACATGGAGGCAGTCCTTAGCAGCTATGACTGCCAGCTATATAGGCAAGTACAGCTAGATAGTTAAGCTAGCTCAAGAGCACTTGCACTAAAACACCATGAGGGCAGTGTACTGCCATGGGCCAAGTCCAGGCTTAGGAATCATACATAGTATAAGGTCCATTTAAACTCAATAGCAAGGGTACTAGCATGCAAAAACTACAGATAATATTTTGAATGCTTCTAATATTTCTTCTAAGTCAGATATTTTATTTTAGTCTTAGTATTATATATTTCCTTTATTTGATTTGCTTTTATCATTTTTATTTCTAGTTGCTATTCTTCATTGATTTTTAAAGTTAAATGAATAGGAACATAACCAGATCTTCTCTAAGTTAATCATTGTCTTATGCTGTAATGTTTCCATGTACTTTTTGTTCAAGTCATCCATTTAATTTATTAAATTAGTGATTCCTTTTTGAATTTCCAGTTTTAATTAATCAGCTTTTAATTGTAAATCTATTAACTCTGTGTTGCATTGCTTTTATTTTATACCATGTTACCACTTTTCTATATAAGAATGCCTTCAGTGCATCTCATATGTGTATTTCAGATACATCTTTAGTGAAGTTTATATCTAGAAATGTTTGTATCTCTTTAGTATAAAATTCCTTGAAATCTTTAAGTTTTGTTATGGAAGATGATGTCCTTGTTATTGCCATCCTTTGTTTAAAGCTTAAGTCTAGTTCAAAAGTAATTGCATTATGGTCTGATACTGGACACGTAACTGTCTTAGCTTTATTCAGTTTAGCAGTTAGATCCTTTCATACACATACTCTGTCTATTCTTGATTGTATACCATGTCTATAAGAATAATGCGTGAAGAATAGTGCATTTGGTTCAGCATATTCATTTATGTCAATAAATCAGAAAGCATCTTTGTCAATGGTGATTTCTTATGTATATTTCTTGCATTTGTGTAATTTTCCTATATAATACAATTGAAGTCCCCTACTATGATTATAATGCCTTTAATGTGTTGTACAATGTCTTCTAAATGTTGTTTGGCTACTTTGACTCCTAGCTTTGGTATCCAGTAAATATTTACTAATGTATATATCTATTCATTGATAGATATTTTCATTAGGCAAAACATTCCTGAGGTATCATGATATGAGCTTATAATTTTAGGAATTAGAGTATTATTTATTCATAATATTGCTCCCCCCCTTTGTTTTTTCTTATACGCAGAACTTACTATTACTTCATAATATTTGGTGTTAAGTTTATCTATATCCTGTAAGAATACTTTTTATGCTTTACATATCTTTAAATATCTTTGTAGGCTTCCCATTTTTACAGTTACTGTTTAAACCATTTACATTAATGGAAATCCAATTTGCAATTGGATTAATATTTACTTTGTTTTTATCCATATTCATATATTTGTGAAATTATGTAGAGATGTACACTTGAAGAGAATGACTTTTTTTTCTTTTTGCAGTAATATAAATGCAATTCAGATACCCAACAAAGAAACCTTAAAAAAGTATACTTTAAAGCATTGATATATAAACAACCACCAGACCACCCATGGGAAAAAAACATCCCATCCTTGAGTAGTCTATCCATTGAAGTGATCACACTAAATCCCCTTTTCAGAATTACCTCCCAGCTCCATCACCTAACACTTTTTTATAACAGAAAGCAGCTTATTTCATTTTACATCTGGCTAATATAACACATATCCTCATGATATGTATAAGTTAAGATTTAAATAGCATTGTAAACACAGTAACATAGTTGTTATAATATTTTGTTAGATGTAGAAGACAACCCAGTTATATTTAGACTTGACTTTTAACTACTCAGCATTAAAAAGAGAATTATACAAAATTATTCATATAAAAAGGGGGCTGATCCTTGTTCCTTTATACACACTTTATATGTCATATTATAATATACAAGATTTTATAAATATGATGATAAATTCCTTAATTTAATGTGAAACCATTTGTATCAGAATAATAGTAATATATATATATATATATATATATATATATATATATATATATATATATAAAAACATTAAACATGTTATGAAAAAGGTGTGATAGTATAAAGTATCATTGACTTGTTAAACCACTATTATCTGTCATCATTTACTGGTAATTAGTTTACATGTATGACAAAGTCTGATGTTTCATATGCTCAATGTTTTTCTTTAGTCTCTGTCATATATTGAAAATTACTATCTTTCTTTGTGACCACCAGCATTCAGTGAGGTTGTTAATCTTTCATACATTCTGTGCTTTATATAAGCATATTTTAATTTAAATGTTCATTGACATATAACATGTAATCGTGTTTACAGAAAATATAGTAACTTTATTATAGTTAGCTGCTGTTTGATGGCTGTATAACACTGCCAACTAAAGGGTCTATGTCAGATAATCAAATGTTTATGGTCGAGACCATATGTTTGAACTCTTAAAACTTCGAAAATGAAATAAAAAAAAAAAAAAACAGAAAAAAACTACCTGAAAGTTTAAGCATGGGGCAAGCCCACCTGCACCCCCCACACCCCCGCTCTTTAAATATACCAACTCTGAGATCGCACTACAGTGCAGACAATGGAAAACTTCCACTGTCGCACTGTATGGGAATCTCTGTTGAAATGTTCGAACTTTTAAAAGTTTGATCATATGGTATCAACCATATGACGTTCGAGCTTTTAAAACTTTTACAAAGTGATAGGAACCCCAACTAAATACTCACAGCACTCAAACAATAAACAGCAACTTCATCCATCGCTATTGAGGAGTTTACAATGACAAGCTTTTACATTTATAAACTTTAATCTTACTATTTATATATATTTTATATGCTAGCTGTAACATATTAATAATTGGCATAGTATTAACATTTATGACTCAATGAATTAGATTCTCTGCCGGCTTAATTTATATTGTAATCATTCTCATACAAACTACTGGTGTCAAGAAAAGGTTATGTCAAGATTGTCATAATATAGACATTTACCTATCTTTGTTAATAGTTGTGCAATATGAGCTTGCTTGCTGCTGTTGTTTATAGTTTATGTTTAATATAATTTGCCAAATAAAGTACCAAAATCATGTGTCAGCTTTTGTATTTATTTACATTTAATATTTTTATATTTTTTTCACATTAACTTGAACTTACCTGAATGTTGCTTATTTATAAGTATAATAGTGTGCCTGTCATTTTAAATGCCTTGAAGGCTTTAACATCTCAATTATACCTTTGACCCAAGCGATTACATCACTCCTGGGCTGTTTACTTTTGTTTTGAGCCATTTGCACATTTGCAGAGGATTTGAAGGCTTTCTAATGACATTAAATGGAAGTATTCTACTCAGGGAATCTAAAAACAAGCCTCCCAGCTCACAATATTGGTGGAAAGCCGAAAATCAAGTAAGTGAAACTTGTCACCTCACAGTAAGACGCTGTCCGGTTTGATTCTCAGCTAGAGCGTCTCCTGCATGGAGACATGCGTGAATGGGCGTACCTTCGTTGAAGGTTGTGCGTCAGGCCTGGCAAGCCGGTATGTAAAAATCAACTGCCAAATCATTAGCAGACCGGAGTTCGCTTTGGCGACCCCAAACCGGGAAAAGCCGAAAGAGACAAAAATTACCTGTGAGCATTTCTATGCTTCTAAAAGCATCCCCACCCCACAAACAGCACACAAGTGAAGTGTATAACCATTTTCTTTAACTAAAAAATTAACTTAACTAAATGACTTCCAGAACAATAGCAAAAGTGTGATGTGGCTGTGAGACTTTAAAAGAATGCCCACATCTGAAGAAGTGTTGGAAACGAAAACACAAACTGTGGATACATTTATGTGCTTGTTGTTTTATTCATGCAAGTTTGTAGTGCCTATTGTGTTCATTAAAGTGCCTCACCCACATTATGATCTGTGGCTTCATTATTTCATTGTGGGTTGGTACCTATTTTTTATTTACTAGTTCAGTTTGATGCCTTTCTCTCTTTTTTTGAACTAAAAAATTATATTGATCATGCAAAACAGTCAAATAGTTTTTTTTAAATCATTTTTTTTATCTATCAGCATTCAGCAGTTTCAATTATAGATTAAATAAAACTATTCTGCCATAAAACAAAAGATCATCAGTGACAGTTTCATTACTGACAGCATATTATTCAGACTAATTAACTTATAAATATGCTTGTCTTTACTAAATAATATAGTGTTAAAGGTTTAACTAATATTATTTTCTCGTGAGCATGTTTTCTGTAATTTTTCACCAACTGTATCATACCAAAGCATATATAACATTATATATACAACATTAACTATTTCCCCTTTTTTCCATTTTCTCTGTTCTTATTGTAAACAGAAATAAACCTTAGTGTTATAGGTATCTATTATTTAATGGTATTAATAAAAGATAATTATAATGTAATAGGATTGTCTATGTAATATTCAAGGTTTGTGACATTGTAACTATATATAATTATAAAGTAATAAAAATGTTATACCTTGTCTTCCTTAAAGTTGATTCCTTTAATTATAAGGCACACTACTTGCCTTATACTTCATGTTGATTCATAGATTTGACATATTAGTAATTGATAGGAGCATTTAAGCAGGAATCTTTTTTTTAACTTAGCATAAATGAAAAGAATGAAGTTTGTCTTTCACTTGTCTCTTAGTTTTTTCTTTTACTTGTCATTTGTATTCCATTCACTTTTATCTGCCTGCTACTTTAAGGAGAAGCTACTCCAATCCATTTCTTCTACTTTATACAAAGTTTTATTGTTTGATAAATAAGATACAGCTGCTTCCAATGTATCAAATGTTTTAGGACCTTCAGTAAAAAATAATTTTATTCTTGCAGGAAACAACAAGTGAACTTTGAGTTGTCTTTTTTTAGTTCCTTTATCAAAGGCAAGCATTCTTTTCTTTTAGCAATTACTCCTGCTGAATAGTCATTGTCAAATCTGATTATGTTACCCTTAAAATCTGATTATGTTACCCTTATACTTCACTAGTGAATTTGTCCATGCTGTCTTCAGGATAAGTTCTTGTCCTGCTATCAAAAAAATGTAACTATTACTGACCTTGGGCTGTTCTTTATTTTTTTTAATGAAGAATGAACTTTTAAAGATCTATGGGCTTTTTTAATCCCATATGAAACAGATTCTGGCAGTTTTAAGATATCGGGCAACCAAGAAGTAAGGAAGTTCACCATATTTTCTCCTTCTGTCCTTTTTAGTAGCCCATAGATATGCATGTTATTTCTTCTTGACCTATTCTCTAGGTCTTCTATTTTATCTAGTAGTGAAGTATTTTGTTTAGAAGGAAAATAAAGTTAAAGTTCTTGTTCTGTAGGTCTACTCTGCACATCATTTAGTGACTCTACCATATTAGCTATTTGAGACTTCTGTTGTACCATTAATTCTTGTAGTTGTTCTATTTGCTTTGTTCACTTCTCTTTAAAAGTGTCCAATTTATTGCCCATTTTGTCAATTTTCATAGATAAGTCCTACATAATAGTTAATAAAGACTTTTTCATTTTCTGGTCTTGCAAGGTATTCTTTGAGAAGCTCATTTTAAGTAGAAGTTGATGCTCTTTCTTCTTGTTTTTTGGCACCGGTTTAAGTGACAATTTTTAATCTAGACTTCCAGTAATGTTAGTTAAACTAACTCAGCAAAAATATAAAGTCAACAAAACCCATTTCTTGAATTTTTTTGTCAGAAATATCTTTTTTAAAGCAGAGCTAAGAATAGATGCTGTCAACCATTCTACATCTTGGCCACGACCCCGTGAGCAAAATTTTTGACATCATAGCAAGTAAAACTTTTGACATTGTACCATGGACAGAGCAGATAATTACTTGATACAGCCTTTCCATACAAGAAAAGAGGAATATTGCACATACTTAGAATTTCTGAGAAAATATATACACGTGTTTTGCTTGCATCCAGGTTAGAAAAAAATCTTTTTAACAAGTATGTAACAATTTCGTTTGCCCCATCACCTGAGTTCATGTACTGTAGTGCATCTGTGAATTGATTATATTTTAATACATTGTTCATTCACAAAATTGGCATATACAACATTAACCACAAATGGAGGAAATTCAATTCAGCACAAAAATAAAAGGTGGGTGGGGAAACCCCTTGCACCCTTTTGTGGGGGGGGGGGGTTGTGCACCTATACTCTCTGCTTATTATTTATACCAACTCTGAGACTTAAAAACTGTGGATAAAATCAAAATTCCACTTCCCACTATGTAGAGACCCAGGTAGTAAAAACTACAAAAAATACTCAGTGAAGCTAGAGTTTTCACTGCGTGATACCTTAAGCCTCCTGTAGTAGAGGCCCATGGGATGTATGCAAATGACTCATTAATGACATCAAATGTTTCAGCTATCTGGCTTCTTAATGTTCATGACTTTTTTGCTATTTCTTTTTAAGTCTTTATGTATACATTCAGGCAAATAAAACAAAACACCACTAGGAATATACATGCTCATTTTGGCCTTCTTAAAACCTCATCAGCACAGCATAAATGGACTGTTTTCCTATATTTTAGAAACACAGGATCTGTAAACTCATCTGATGTTCATAATCATTAAGGTATCTGCAGAATATCCAAGCAAACATCCAAACCAAAGAGTAAAAAGGTCACACAGGGAAACCAATTAGTAAAAAATTTAAGAAAAACATAACCAAGCACCTCCTGTAATAGAAGCCCATGGGATATATATGTAAATGAATGTTTAAGGACATCAAATATTTCAGCTATATGGCTTCTGAATGTCCATGGCTTTTTACTTTTCTTTTTAATTTTTTATGGATACATGATCACTACGACAAGATTCAACAAATCAATTGCTGGCATCCAACTGGCTGCCGCCATAAGGGCAATGCCCCCCCCCGCACATCCCTCAACTTCACCAGGTATCAAATGTAAGTTGCATCTAAGTGCATATCAACCCCTTTTCCTGGGATGCGCTTGTCCATCCTTTCTGCATGTGCCACCAAGACCTCAAACCATTAATCAAGTAGGTAGTCTGATGAAGCGACCACAGAGGTTGTGAAAGCGCTTACCCTGAGCTCTTCAATAAAGATTTTTTGCATTTTTCATTGAAGCATTACTGTGTTTATCCTGAACAGTCATGGTGGTTTGGCTCTGCTATTCTGTTGCACTAATCAAGCTTACTTTGCTTGGGCCATAGTCAGGGCTTTATACCTCCCCAATATAGTCAGTTTTACAACCATCTGTGATGAATTACTGTCCATGTCTATATTTGTTTCAGTAAAGTTCTATATCACAACTTATTGGACTAATTTTCAGGAGTTTTCCTGATGATATTTTCTTTGTATATAACCAAGTAATGAAAGGCATATGAGCTTCCTTTTACGTTCAAGAAAAAGTTCCCTGAATGCAAACAATATTGGAGACATTTGCATCAGATTATCATGAACCTATTCTAATTCGAACCTACATTTTTATGTTATATTCAATAATTATATTTGAGGGACTTATAGGTTCCTATAGTCATAGGTAAGTACTAGGCTAGCTGCTCTTGTGAGCCATTTTAAGCAAAGGCAGTTTCTCCCTTTTGTGCTCTAATTAACCTATCCCATTTGGTTAGAATTTGGCCTTACCCATCCTATGGTCAATAATTATATATTACCCCAATGAGAATAACTGGGATCATACCATAGATGATTTTAGGAGACCCATGCATGGGCTAAAGCATTTAGGAGCTACTGTAGTCCATTACTAGTATGGGTGGGGGTGTCTTTTTTGCAAATATTCTGCAACTTGTTCAACTTGTTCTTTTATTTTCAGTTAAATAGTGTAGTTTTTTTTTTTTTTATATTTTGGATATCTAGTGAGAAAATTCCTTTTTATCGGGTCTATATTAGAACACCGAACATTCAAAATTTCGAGTGTTCTAATATCGACCCATTTTCAGTGAACGCTGAAAATACTGAATTAACAGAAAACCAAATTTTTTCCTAGGGAAAGAATTCAGTTGTCCATTTCTGTTGCTTCTGTATTTTCAGTGCTGTGGTGGAAAGTTACGGGTCAGGTTCAGGTAAGTGTGCGATTGTGTGGACGTGAGGGTTAGGGCAGGTTATGTGAGTAAGGGTTATGGCACTGGTCAGGTAAGTGTGCGATTGTGTGGATGTGAGGGTTAGGGCGGGGTAGGTGAGTTAGGGTTAGGGCACGGGTGAGGTGACTGTGCAATAGTGAACGACCTTAGGGTTAGGGGGTTGGGGTAATGAAAGTGGATAGTTAGTGGTGTATGTATAGTTTAGTGTAGGGTTAGGTGTAAGAGTTTAGGTGTCTGTGTGTGGACTGCTGTTTGTTTGGTGTACTTGTGTTGTGTGTGTATGTTTTGGAACAGCGAATTTTTTCCCTAGGAAAAAATTTGCTGTTCTGTATGTTCGATGTTTTAAATTTTCAATTCATAGGGTTCGATATTAGAACACTCGAAATTTTGAAAGTTTGGTGTTCTGCTTGCTTTTGTTATATACTTAAAAAATAACACAAACTAGGAAATAACACTTACAAAGTAATTAATTTAGAATAGTGTAGAGGGGAGAACTGATGAGCAAACATTATTTGCTTACCTCTGAATGCAACTGTAAAGGAAGCTGCAGTTATCAAAGAATGTGGGCCATATTCAATAACGCCTACAACAAGTATTCAAGATACGTATTCAATAAAATTCTTATTTCATTTTTTGTGCTTTCTAGTCACTCAGAAAGATTACACTAAGTGTACATGTAGTCTACACTTTGTGGTAAATTTATGAATTCCTGTCAATATTTAAAGCTGCAAGAATATCAGTAGGAAAACTAAAATTAGGAGGAAGAAGGTGTGTATTATGTCATATTATCTGTTCGTTCAGAACAATGTACACTTAGTGTAGGCTTTATTGAATCTGGCCCTGTGTCTTTTCCTACTTTACTACTTTATTTTGCTTTTTCTGCTGTTATTAAAAGTGTTCACTTGCATTTATAGCACCTCTTTCATTACTGCTTGTTAGTAGTCTGATTACATTGAGAACATTGTTTTTCTGAATTGCTTCTTTATACTGCTTTTTGCTGTCATGACTGTGATTTTAAGCACTTTAAGTTTCAAATACATCTGCACTTTTTAGCATAGACTAGATTTAGTCTTTTTTTTTTTCATATATATTTTTATTGAATTTTTCAAACTTTTCAAACATACAAAGGAAAAACTGTAAGTCATTACAGGAAGCAGTAAAGTATAGGTATATATGCAACAATTAGTACAAAAACTATGCATTTATAAAACAGCAGTTATCTTACAGGGAAACTTACATCTTAGAGACCAATATAAGCAGTAAAGACCCCCAATAACCTATTACAGTCAAAGTCTAGAGATACAAATGGAAAGTGGCTTGGAAGGAAGAATATAGGATTGTCTTAAGAAGAAAGAAAAGCGGTAAGGAGGGTATAACCATAAACAACAACTATTTACATCATGTACTTCTATTTATACCATATTTACAACATATTTACACCATGGATGCCAGAGGATAACAAAATAATATAACAAAATATTTTGTAAAATCAAAAATTACCGTGTGATGGTAACAATGCCTAATGGTTATAGGGCCAGATATGATACTGATGGAGGATTTCCTGGAATGTAGTGTTAGTGACCCACATTTTGGAAGATTATTTAGTTTGGATTAGGTCAAAAAGTCTACACCAGTAATTCTGAAAATATTCTTTTTTCTTTTTGTTATTATTGCATAACTTATGTGCAGATATATATTTGATTGCCATTAATGTAAAGTTTTCCCAAGTTATTATTGAGGGATTGACCCAATTCTTGGCTATAAAATATTTGAGAAGGGCGCAGGCTGTAACACAGATGTGGCGATGGATACCCTTAAGAGATTTAGGAATTCTATTTAAAATCAAGGTTTGCCAAGAGAATGTAGTTTTTTCATATCCCATTTTTTCCAACTGAGTTCTGAGAGAACACCAAAGTTTGTAAATATTCTTACAGCTCCAAAAGATGTGAAGTATATCTACATGTAGGAGGGAACAGAACGGACAGGTTAGGTTTTTATTGTATCCAAATTTCAGTAAGACTGCTGGGGTATAGTAGGAATTGTTGTTTATCGTAAGCTGGGTGTAAATTAGGTTTTTGAAGGGGGTTAGATTCAGGGTATTATTGATTGCTTCGCACTTAGACTCCATAGAAATTTCTCCTTGTATACCGTCCCAATATTTGGAAAATAGTAGTGAATGATCATACTTAATGCTTGACACAAGTTTATAGGTATTCAAAATCATTTTGTTCTGTAGGGAAAGTGATTTAATGATAGATTGTGATACTGTAATGTCTTGCTCCTTCACTCTATAGTTAGAGAATTTTTGTTTTATAAGTGAGCTAATTTGTCTTAAGATAGGATCATATTTGTTAGGAGCACCAAATACAATTTTGACCTCAGCAACATTTTTAGAGTTATAAAAGTGCCAAACAATGGCTTTCTTAACAATAGGGAAGTTTGTTAGATCGATCATTTTATTATTGATTTTTAAGTTAGGGTTTAGGTGAATAGGTTGCAGAAAGGGAATAGTATTGTGCAATTTTAAGGAGGTCATCAGAGTTTGAAAGATGCGAATTATGTTCTTTAGTGTAGGCAAGATCTTGAACTTGTAGTCACCATCAGGTGCTAAAAAAGGGACAGCATATGGATTGAGTTTTAATGAATATATATATAGTTGCACCAGATTTTGATCCAGGTTGGGTACCAAGATTCAGCAGAGGGATCATAACAGGCTATTTGAATTAGACGGCTAGCATTAATGATGTGGTAATATAAATTAAAGTCCGGACTTAAACCGCCTTTGTTCTTTGGGGTAATTAGATTCCTGTATGATATTCTGGTTGATTTAGGGAACCATAAAACCTTTGAGATTGTGGTTTCGATTTTTCTGAAAAAAAATTTTGGAACATTTAAGAAGATGGAGTTAAGATGAAAAATGATTCTAGGCAAAATATTCATTTTAATGATAGCAGATTTTGAGAGCAAAGAAAGATTGATGTTTTTCCATCTAGTTAGATCATTATTTATCTGATCCCAGACTCTATATAGGTTTGCTTTTATTAGTTCTTGGTGAGGGTGTGTGAAATTTATTCCTAGGTAATTAAGTGTATATTTGAGAGGAATGTCAGACAGGAGGAAGTAATTTTCTAAGTGGTTTGCAGGGTTTAATGGAAAGATAGATGATTTTGCAGGGTTTAATTTATAATTAGCAACCTCAGCAAAAAGATTACTAGAATTTAGAATTTTATGAAGATCGGTGTTAGGAAGCTCAAAATAGATGTTTAGGTCATCTGCAAATGCAGAATAATTTATATCAATGTTGAAGACTTTTGGGATATGGTGATAAGTCTTTTGTTTAACCCAGAAAAGTAATGGTTCCAGATATAAATTTAAAAGATAAGGTGAGAGTGTGCAACCCTGCCTAGTTCCATTGGTAATTTTAATATGGCATGATAACATTTTATTTATATACAGGGAAGTAGAGGCATTGTTATACAGCATCTTAATAGTGTTGATAATAAGATCAGGAAAGTTAAAGAATTTCATGGTTAGGTAAAGGAAGTTTAGATCAACGTTATCAAAGGCTTTGGTAGCATCTAGGGTAAGTGCATAACGCGGGTGGTTATCACTTTTTAGAAACAACATTAATGTGTTTAAGGTAAGAGTATTGTCACACAGCTGCCTCTGTTTCATAAATCCCAACTGTTCAGAAGAAATGACTGTAGCTATAACTTTCTGAATTCTATTAGCAAAAATGGTAGATAAGATTTTGACGTCAACGTTAAAAAGGGCGAGGGGCCTATAGCAGAGAGGGTTGGAGTTGTCAGAGTTTGGATTTGGGATGAATATTGTTTTCGAATTGTTCATATACTTATTAGTAATCCCTTTCAAGATGATATAATTATACAGGGCAAGGCGAGTTTTAGAAAGGTGACGACTAAAAGTTTTATAAAATTCTCCTGTAAAACCATCAGGACCTGGCGCTTTATTTGGTTTAAGTTTTTAATAGCTAGCATTATTTCATTCAGTGTTATGGGGCTGTTTAGAAGGGTGTTTTGCGCGAAGGATAATTTTGGAACAGTTAGTTCATTTAGGAATTTTTTGTGCATTTGATTTGGGGTCTGGTTTTGGGGATTAAAGATTTCAGTGAAGATATTTACAAAAGAGTTAACAATATCTTCATTACTGTATACGTTTTTCCCTTTGTATTTTATTTCATTAATATAGTTTGGTCCCTATTTGATGTGTATGAGTCCAGCTAGTGTTCTGGAGGGGGTTTGGGCCCATTCTGAATATTTTTGAAGGAGTTTGAGTTCTACCAAGGATTGATTTTGTAAGTGAAATGAGTACATTTTTTTTGTATCTCATGTAATTTCTTTTCCAGTTCTGGAGAAAAATCCTTTTGTAGTTGTGCATCAGTCATCTTTTGTTCATTGTTGAGGTTATTGATGTACAATTTCAATTTTTTTTTTATAATAAGATGATTTTTGTATGAGTATTCCTCTGATGACCACTTTGGCCATAGCCCATTGGATATCTAAGGGGATGGTGGATAAACAGGATTCTGCATCAAATTGTTTCAGATAATCATTAATTTCCTGCAGAACATCTTCTTTTTTAAGAATGTTACTGTTTAGTGACCAAGTGGGACTACTACCATTGCGATTCAGGTGGTGAGTGGGATTAATACAAAGGGAGACATTTGAGTAGTCGGATATACATCTAGCCTCAAGGGCAAAGTTTGTAATTTTGTTTGAAAAGATATCAGAGACCAAAAATAATCAATTCTGGACCAGACTTTGTGCGAAGCTGAATAAAACCTGAACTTATTTAGCTCTCTGTCATGGTCAAATATTAAAAAAGGTTAACTAAGTTGAAGCTATTTATCAAATCCTGAATAGATGCAGTTACTTGCGTGGGCTGTTTCCTGTTTTTATTTGAACTGTCATTTAAGGGGTCCATGAGTGCATTCCAGTCACTACCAATAATGAAAAGATGATTAGGAAATTGAAGTAGTAGATTATGTATTTCATAGAAGAATAAGTGCTGGTTTGTACAAGGGCTATATAGGTTTAAGAAAAGTAAAGGGGATTTTACCTGAGGGTATGAGCAGGAAAATAAACACCATCTACCATTCGGGTCAAATTTAGTATTTAGCACTTCACCAGGAAAGGATTTTTTAATTATTACAGTGCCTTTTGATGCAAGACTATTCCCTGCTGATATCACAACTTTAATCCAATTTCTTTTTTTAATATTATCCCATTGAACATTTGTCATATGGGTCTCCTGTAAAACGATGATGTTAGATTTATCCTGAAAAATTAGGTGCATAACTAGTTTCTTTTTTTTTGGTTTCTTGAAGGCCATTTACATTCTAGGAATTCACACTAATCACCATAATTAGATTCAAAACGTAGATATATGCTAGGATAAACTAAGAATAAAGCCCTACTAGGGACGGTGCAATTAGTAAACACATTTGTTATATATGACAGAAAGTGTAATGTGGTAATAAACCATATTCTGGCATCCATGCTCCTTACCATAACCCCCGTGCCTAACAACCTGTCTCCCTGAATCATTTTTGAGAAAGTTCTAGATAGATACAAGTGATCTGTTTTTAAATATTTTCCCTTATGAAGAATAATACAAGAACAGAGCAGGGAGACATATAAACTAACATCAATAGTCCAAGCGCCAACAAACATTGGACAACTACACCACCATTTCACTCCCAAAAATGTTAAGTAATATTAAAAAACATATGTACATAGAATGGCCAGTTAAAGGCAAAGTGACGTTCAAGTCAGGAGTTAAGAGATAATAAAACAATACCACCATAAGAAGATAATACATACAGCATTTTTTAAAATTATTGACTTCGAAATTTTCCATGTAAATAGGCAAGTGAGGTTGGAGTAATATAGACAATAAAAGTTACTGAGTAATTGAATAAATTTAGTCTTATGGAATCCAGACTGTCTTGTATCACATGAGCACTAAAACCAGCTCTTCACTGAGATACTGACTGATCTGAGGCATCCATTGCTTCCAACTAACTATATAAGTGCCTGTTTCTGCTCTAATATTGCACTCTTAATTTGTATTTGCATTTTACTGTCTGTTTGAATTATTGGAAATGTTTTTGGCCACATTTTACTGCATACTGTATTAGTTCGGCTATAGCATAGCCCAGTTCCAGGCTTGCTGTTTCCGGCTCTGTTTTGTAACTTTTGATCAAATTCAAGCCATCTTTGTGGAGAAGGCTTTTCTGCACCCTTGTGGGAGGAGAGTGCTGTTTGGATCCAGTCTATTCAAGGGTACTGGACTAGAGTTCAGAGAGTGCATCCTTATTGGCTAGTTTGAGATAAAAGGGTTATTTCTTGTTTTATATATGCCCCACATCTGCACTTTTTTGCATGTAGCACACCGCTGTGCATTGCAGCGTAGTGGTAGTTACTGTTTGGTTATTGTAGCAAATGTTTTGCTTGATAAATTTTCCCTTAGCACTTTGCTTGTCATCTTCCAGAGGTTTTTAATGGCTCAGTTGTACTTTGTCAGGTAGAACACTAAGCCTAGCCTCAGAGGTACCAATATACCTCTCACCCACTAGCCATTTGTAAGTGTTACATCTCTTCCTGATCATATAAATTTACCTAACACTATGGATGTACAATTTCCCACAGTTTCTCCAGCCAGCTTGGTCAACATGGGCATCCTGAGACAATGTAGTAACTGTACCATGTTTACTAACAACCCTCTGTTCCTAGACCACAAAAACTCAACATGTGAGAGATGCAAATATATCAAAAAACCTTGAATCCATGCTCTCTCACACATACTAGTCAGCACATATGACAATGGGCGGTTTGTCATCATGCACACCTCTCTTCCTACTCCACTCAAACCCACATCACACATACCTACATATGCAGAGGTCCTCAACAAAAACATACCTAAACACCATCGACCTCCTATATACAAACATAAGCACGCTACACGTAATAATTTCTCTGCAGAACACAGTGCATATAATAGCTCACATATCAGTGTCTCACCTGTGAAGCCCTTAAGGCAAAACACAAAACCAATCATATTAGTCATAAGTAATTCCATAGTGAGACATACAGATGTCCCTTTCACCAGGCTGGATAAGGAGAAGGTCAATGTCAGCTGTCTGTCAGGTGCCAGAATCCGCCATATCACACATGCACTCACGTCCCTCAACAATAGGTACTGTTATTACTCTGTCATAGTCCATGTCGGTGTGAACAACTTGAGATGTATCTCTCTGGACTATATGAAGAGAGACATGATTGAGCTCTCTATGTGTCTCAGGCTGGAATGTCCCTAATCTTAAGCATCATTTTAGCTTCACCTAGGATGATGCCTCAATACAAACAGAAAATGATTGACTTCAATAATTGTCTTAGTTTCTGGTGTCATTCCAAGAAGATATAGTATCTGTCAGTCTGGGTCTGGGATGACATGATCAACAAACCTTGATGCTTTGCCAGCAATGGTCTTCACCTGCCACTCCTGGGATTTTGACTACTGACCAAGGCTCTTGCCACCTCCATAGTGCCCTTTTTAGGCAGTGTCTCAGGACAAAATTCCTGACATAAGAACTCCATTTAAAAACAATGTCAGCTAAACACTGGGAGTCTTAACATGAAAGTGCACTCAGTGAAAGCATTCCTCACCTTGGAAGACATAGCATTTGTGCCATCACAGAGACCTGGTTCAAGGCTGTGGAGAGCACCCCAGCCATACCAGGCTACATCTCTTTCAACACATTCAGACCACAAATGGAAGGTGTGCAAACTAAAAGAGGTGGTGTATCAATATTCACTAAAGATAAATACACCTCCAGATTGGTTAGGCATGATTCCCTGGAGATATTTAAGGTGCAATTAACTGTTGGTAGGACACCTATTTAAGTCATTGCCAGCTACAGGACCCCCTCCATGAATTAGGACACCCACTCTGCATATCTGTATCTAACCTCCAAACACTTGACCTGACCCAGTTCGGCTTTGTTAAGGGCAGATCATGCCTACTAAACCTGGTTGACTTCTTCGAGACAGTCACCAAGGCCATAGATGAGGGGAAGGTAGTTCACACAGCCTACCTTGACCTCACCAAGGTTTTTGACACCATTCCCCACTCGGGAATTATAGAATAACTCACCAGCCTGAACATAAACCCCTATGTCACGAGATGGGTTGCCAACTGGCTTACAGACAGAACTCACACAATAAGAATAGCGGGCTCCAGGTCCAACTCTAAACCAGTCACAAGTGGTGCCCCATAAGGCTCAGTCCTGGGACCCCTACTGTTCAGCATATACTTCTCAGAAGTACAGGTAAACACAGGAGGACTATGGCTAACCAAGTTCACTGATGACTGCAAACTGGGAGCCATAATTAATTCTCTGGCTGACATGGACATTCTCCAAAAGGGCCTTACTGAGACGGACACCTAGTGTCAAAGTCATGGTCTCAAGCTAAATGCCAAAAAATGCATAGTCATCCAGTTTGGGGAAAAACAAAACACCCATGAATTACCACAAAGGTGGCAGCCCCCTTAATACAGAAGAGGTAATAAGAGATCTGGGGACCCAGGTAGAGAGTAATCTTTCCTTTGACAATCATATTGCCAAAGTAGTTAGGAAATCCTTCTATGTAGCCCATCTAATTACTAAAGAGTTCGCATCTAGATATAAAGAAGTTATAGTGCCCCTCTACTCGTCACTCATCAGACCCATCATAGAGTACAATGCCCCATTTGGGATGTACCTCAAGACAATTCCAACAGCTGGAAAGACCACAAAAGTACCTCACCAAGAGGATTACTGTTCTCAAACATATGTCCTATGCAGCCCGACTGGAAAAACTCCAGCTGTACTCAGTGGCATATCGCTTACTCAGAGGTGAGCTCTGTCTGACTTACAAATCCATGTCCAACTCAGAATTAATGGCCATGCTCCACTTAAAGAAATCCAAGGCACTGCTAGCCACTCGCTCTAGTAAGCTAAACCTCACCACAACAATAAATAGAACATACTGGAGGGATAGATTCCTGTCAGAGAGACTCCCCGTGCTTTGGAACAAAATTCCTAACTACATTAGGCAGAGCTGGCAGAGCCCCTCACTAACACTCTTCAAGAGAAACCTTGATGAGTGGATGGGTAACAGAAAATACACCCCTGGGATCACTTCATTGGCTCTTCTTGACAGAGGCACAGTTAATTAATCAATGGGGCAGTGAAAGCTGACACACTCTGGCTAGGCTTATAAATGCCATCAGGCAGATAGCCTAGTACCTACCTATAAACCTATAACTGAGTCTATCAAGATACATCCGAACAGCATGGCTTTGGGTGACTTTAACTACCCATCAGTTGACTGGGGAAATTACTTGTGTGCAAACTCACTTGCACAAAGGTTCCTTGACTTCATGAACTCCAATGCCCTGGATCAGCTAGTTGACATCTCCAGAAGGGGTGGCAACATCCTGGATCTTGTGCTTACCAATTTGGGGGACCACTGTAGCACCCCCACTGTGAAGTCTTCCCTGGTGAGATCTGACCACAAATCAGACTCATTCTAAGTAACTATCACATCTGACCCTCCCCAGCACCAACTTAACTAAAAAACTTCTCCAAAGCAGATTATAACCTCTTACAGGATGGTATAAATAGCTTCACTGCACCTTCGCCTCAGATGGAACTGGCAACTATGCCGAGTTCTACACAAATGCTTTATACAAACACCTGAACAACTGCATTGAATTGGCCATACCTGACAGGACCAAAGCAAGCTCCTCAAGGAAGAGCAAACCTGTCTGGTGGACAACTGCCATTAACAGGCTTTACAATAAGAGAAAGAAATTGCTGTCTAAGAGTAAGATGGCATGAGCCCTAAACTGGAAGCACTCCCTCCTCAGCTTAAACAAGCAAATAAGACTTCTTTTGAAGTTAACTATGAATCCAAATTGGGTTTATATTATAACATTGAAGTAGTAAAATGCCAAATGTTATAATATCGAACCCAAAACAGCGAATGCTGAAAATAGCAAAGCTGCAGAACATCAAATTCTTTCCTAGGGAAAGAATTTGGTGGGCTGTGTCTGCCACTTCACTACTTTCTCCACTGTGGTGCAAAGGTTACGGACCGGGTTAAGGTAAGTGTGCGAGCGGAGCGGGTTAAGGTGAGTGTGGGAATAGCATCATTAGGAACCTTAGGGTTAGGGAGCGGTTAAGGTGAGTGTGCGACAGTTAGGGACCTTAGGTTTAGGGAGCGGGTAAAGTGAGTGTGCGATAGTTAGGGACCTTAGGGTTAGGGAGCGGGTAAGGTGAGTGTGCGATAGTTACAGACCTTAGGGTTAGGGTGCGGGTAAGGTGAGTGTGCGATAGTTACGGACCTTAGGGTTAGGTAGCGGGTTAAGATAAGTGGATAGATAACAGTGTATATACAGTTTAGTGTAGGGTTAGAAGTAGGATTTTAAGTATATATGTGTGGATTACTTTTTTGGTGTGCTTGTGTTGTGTGTGTGTTTCTCACAACAGCAATTTTTTTCCCCTGGGAAAAAATTTGCTGTTCTGAGCTTTTGATTATATCACATTTCGACATTCCAAGTTCGAGCTTATAGTGTTCGATATTTTGGGATTTCGGTTATGTGATATACACCAATCCAAATTAGCTTCCTCAACTAAGGACAACCGTTAGGCATTCTTTGGTTACATCCATAACCCAAAAGGAAAGGCACAAATTTGTGCTGAACTGATAGTTAATGATAACACATATACCAAGCCTGTGAACATTACTAACCTGTTTGCTGACAGGTTCTGCAAAAAATTCACTCCTCTGTCCCCTCCACACTTACTCAATGATATCCCTACCACCTATCCTCATCCATGTATCTCTATAAAGAGCAGGCCATAAACACCCTCTCTAAGGTCAAAAACACAGCATCTATGGGACCTGATAACATCCCAGGCTGTGAACTACATAAGCTCAAAGAAGAACACTGTTGAGTAATTTTTTCAGTCACAGTCTAAGCACTAGCTTCATCCCAGCTGAATGGAAAAAGGCCACCGTTATCCTGTTGCTCAAATGTGGTGCTTCCACTAACCCCAGGAACTATAGACCTATCAGCCTGCCTAGCCTTATCTGAAAGGCCATGGAGAGAATCATCATGGACCTTATCAGCAAAGATACTGGTAACCTCCAAACACCTGACCCTACTAAATTTAGATTTGTCAAAGGGAGATCATGCCTGTTAAACCTGGTGGACTTCTTCGAGACAGTCACCAAGACCCTTGTTGAGGGGAAATGTGTGCATACAGCCTACCTAGACTTAGCCAAGGCTTTTGACACTATCCCCTACTCAGGCATAATTGACAAACTCATCCAGCTAGGTATCAACCCATATATCATTAGATGGTTTGATAACTGGGTCACTGATAGAACCCATATAGTCAAAATAGAGGAATCCACCTCCAACATCAGACCTGTAACCAGTGGTGTTCCACAGGGATCAGTCCTGGAACCTCGACTGTTTAGAATCTATTTTGCTGAAGTGCAAGCAAAAACTAAAGGTCTTTGGCTGACAAAGTTTGTTGATGACTGCAAACTGAGAGCAGTCATAGAATCTCTAAATGATGTCAACATCTTACAAGATGATCTTACACAAACAAATGACTGATGCCAAAGTTATAGCCTTAAACTAAATGCAAAAAAAATGTATTATCATCCCTTTTGGTAAGAGCAATGTTCCTGCTAACTACCACATCAATAACAATACCCTAAGTACGTACTCAGTGGTAGGTGACCTGGGCACACAGGTTGACAGCAACCTTACCGTCGATCACTATGTCTCCACTGTGAAAAGAAGGGCAAGCTACATTGCTGATCTTATAAGTAAGGAAATTGCCTCCAGAAAAAAAATTATAGCCTCCCTGTACTCTTCCCTCATCAGGCCAATAATTTAGTACAATGCCCCTTTTGGTATGTACCTTTCCAAGCACGTGCAGTAATTGGAGTGACCACAAAGGTTCCTGACAAGGAAAATTCCAGGTCTTCAGCATCTGTCCTATGAGGATCATCTGAATTCACTGTTACTTTATTCGGTTTCATAAAGACTGCTCAGAGACAATCTCTGCCTTGCATATAATGCAATCTTTGACCATGCTTTATTGGAAATGCTGCATATCCTTAAGTCAAAAGGTACACAGGTTATTCACTCTAATAGCCTTAACCTGGTATGTGACATTAATAGAATCTGCTGGTGGGACAGATTTGTCTTCCAGAGGGTACCACATCTTTGGAACAGACTCCCACTTCATGTCAAGCAGAGCACCTCATTGGCCCTCTTTAAATGCAATCTGGATGATTGGATGGGTAACCATAAATTCACCCCAGGGATTCTACACATGTGCCTCTTGGACAGGGGTGATAGGTGCTGATCGTGGAAATAAGGGTAAAACTCGACTAGGCTTCTAATGACCCTAGGGTCATTAGCCTAGTAACCTCTTATGATCCTATGAAAGACATTAAAAAAAGATGAAAATACTCAGGGGTCTTCAATCTACCAGAATAGCCCCTAAATTCCATTTACTGTCACAGGTGGACAGTGAAAACAACATGAATGTTACATATCAAAGCAATTTCTGCAGCTGACAGAATAAGGAAGAATGAAGAGGAAGTTGCTAGACAATGTGCTATGCACGTAAAAGAAAGGGGAGTGCAGGTAAAGCCCCCACATATAAAGACTGCACATACCAATGTGGCATAATACTAATGGAGACTTTTCTTGGTTCCTGGTTTTCAAATGGCTGCACAGTCACATGCTGGTTGCTTTCTTATTAATGCAGAGATAACAAGGAAGAGAACAAGAAAGGTGGTACGAGAATTCACGATTGTTGATTAAAGGGAAATTTTGAAGATGGTACGAAAGACTAATGAGAGATTGCTGGAATGAAAGGGAGCTACTCAATTCTGCGTAACTAGCAGGGGCTTTAGAAAGTAAATGTTATGACAGCAGTAATGGATAAAGCAATGAAAAAAATAAGAAAGAAGTCTGTGTTAGTTAACACGATTAAAACAGCATTAAAAAATGAAAAGGCATACAAAGAATAAAAGTTGAAATAGGAATAACATGGAAGAGTTGCTAGAAGAAAGGTATTGAGATTAGAATGAACTAAAATAGAACTATATGAAAAACTAGTAAAATGGAATGGGAGGAAAGTTGTCTTCAGATAATTAGTTCTTCTTCTGTCAACTTTTTCCCAGTTAGGGGTCACCAAAGTGGATCACCTGTCTGCTAATGATTGGCAGTAGAGTTTTGCTGTGTTGAGTTGCCAGCCCCATGCCCAACCTTCCACAGAAGGCACACACATGCATATAGTCACGCCTAAGGCCAATTTAGAGTGTCCAATCCACATACAGCATGTCTTTGGGATGTGGGAGGAAACAGGAGCACCAGGAAGAAACCCACGCAACCAAGGGAGGACATGCAGACTCCGCAAAAAAGGCACCCCAGCTAAGGATCGAACCAGAGAACCTCTTGCTGTGAGGTGGCAACACTAACCACTGCACCACTGCAGCCACCCATCTTCAGATAATTAGTTAAAGAAACATATTGACAGGAGAAATAAATTAATTAAGGGAGGGTGAACTGCGGTATAGATAGGCTAGTAAGCAAGCAAGGACTGTTAATCAAATCTTTGGATTTATGTTTGGTGTAAAGAGGATAGAGGGTGTATATGGGAATGTAAGATGGAAGAAGGGGTGCAAATATATAGAAGAGATTACAGAGAAGGAAAAATGGAAAACTGTTTCACTGTAGTAGATGAGAATACAGTATATAATCCAAATACCCTGCCACATTCCAAAAATGATCATGAGAGTGATGGCAGTTCTGTTTATGGAAGTATTTAAATGGGCCTTTGAAAAAAAGGAAGGTGGTAAAATAATTGTGGAATACTCCAGTGGTATCCCTGCACGAGGGGTCTAATTAGCAACCTAGAGAAATGTGGGCTGCTTAGACAGATAATCAGATGTTATTGGGATAATGGAATCCTGATAGAAAGTCGTTAAGTTGTTTGGGTGCAAAAAACTCCAGAATAGCAACCACTAGGGAAATCTTAGTAAGAGGAATGCGAAGATGGCCACATAAGTCTTCAGGGTGAGCAAATGTTTGAACCTGTACCATGGACAGAGCAGATAATTACTTGTTCCAGCCTTTCAATACAAGAAAAACAGAATAACACACAGTATTTCCAAGAAAATAAATTAGGCCAAAACTAAACTCACGCTACATGTAAACACTTTCAGGCTTCAGAATGTGATTAAGCACAATTTGTCTATACGTGTTTCCTTAGTACCTTGGAAATTCCACATAGCTGCAGGTTCCAAGGCATCTCTGATAATATGTCATTCAAAAACATGTATATGGCATGGTAATGCAGGCAAACCTTGACTAGAATTAAACACCAACTCACATCCAAGGCTTAATCTGCAATTGTGTTAGCTACATTAAAACCTCAAATTGCTGGATGATTTATTAATTCTTGCTAATACATCTGATAATTTAATCTCAAAGCTGGCATAGTAATATACCAGAGTAGCTTATTTCATAGTTAATATGCACCCAGACTTACACATATTATTGTTTACATCAGCGATAGCCACTTGGCCATTTGGTCACATTGACTAATGTTGATGTGTCACCCTAACCCTATGAAAAACTGGGGAAAAAGGTGTCGATGTTTATGATGTTGACTCATTTTTATGCGGAATTAATAAAACAAGATGCTTGAACCTGGAAAACAGGAGGTTACTTTAAAAAGTGCAATTCATATATACACCTGTGCAGAAAAATCTTGCCCCTGACCTACCCTACCTGTTGAACTAGTATTAAACTGGCAGAAGTGTGAGATCACTCAAGACTGATACTTCTCAGTTTTCCCAAGAAAATAAGTAGAATGAGAGACAGAATGTGTAGCATCCTTCCCAAAGTCAGAAACTCTTTATCAGTTGACATTCACATTGGTCAGATGTCTACTAGTTTCAGCTACCTATTTAAAAACATCTACAAGAAGCAATAACTATATAAACTATATCGCTTATGCCCCTGAACCGCTAAATTATATTTTCTGCTTTACAGTGGATCTCAAGAACACTAGACATTTTCATTGCACAAAGGACTTAATTCTAGCCCTGCTCACTTGATGGTAGCTTTGCTGATGCCTTGCCACATATCTACTATCTTGATTCCCCATTTGAACCTTGATATACTGATAAATACTTAAGCTAGTTTAATTAAAAATATTACACAAAAATCAAGTCTACTGGCCTGAAGTAAATTTCATATTTTTTCATTGTGTTTAGTTTTCTACTGTTTATCAGTGGAGGGAGTACCTTGAGATGGCATATGCATATAATTATATATTTGCATTCATGCAATGATAGTTCGATATTTGCACGACATTAAACCAATTAATTATTCATAAGGTCTGCTATGTTTGATCAAAATCCATCTGCACCAAACTCAGTTCCTCATTTGCAGTTGCATGAAACCAACACCTCACTTATACAAATTGCCTAAACACATTCAGTCGTATTTAAGGTAGTACCGTCGAATTGCAGCATCTACGATTAAAATAATACATGAGTGTCATGTAGCTGTTTGAATGTCCACTTGTTCAAACAGTGAGAAGACTGGCAAGGGTGCCAAAATATGAAAGATTATAAATTGTCTTATCATGTATTAGGTCACGATACAGTAGAGATTTGGTATTTACCCTTTTTCCACTGGAGTGTAATCTTATAAATGGTATATATAAGTAGCATGGGGTGTAGCCCCCCCCCCCTGAAAAAAGAAAACTTTAAAATTTTGTTTTTGAATTGTTTTGCAGTGCGACTGTTAAAATTATGTCATAAAAATCAAACACCTTTGGTCAAGTACTTTATACTGAATGTTTTATTTCAAGGAGTCAGTATAAACTGGTGTGTGTGTAGATAAAGATATAGATCCAAATACAGATATAGATAATTTTTTTGCAGGGGGGGCACTCTATAGGTACAATGAAATTTGTATCCCTGTGTACTCTCCAAACTTAAATATTCTGTCGCTGAGGTCACTGCAACTAGGAGGAAGAAAGATCAGTAACAAAGAAACAGAAAATCAGTTTCTGTTTTTACTGAAATTTGCTACAGTCTTTCAAGCTATACATCCAAACAGTTTGAGTTGATGGAGTGAGCACCATTACCGCATACAGTGTACACATTCAAATCAGCACTGCAATGAGCAATAAGACTCAAACACTAAAGAAAAAATCATTGATGTATTAAGCAGGTTCGGGTTATCCTTATTTATAGCAGGATTGAACTATACATTTACCTACAGGTGTTTCTGGACTAGTTTAACTGTTTTGTACAGGATCAGCCCCATAGTATTCTCTGAAGTGGTAAAACACTTTTCTGTTTCAACTGTTCTCATTCTTTTTGCAGTGATCTGTGTTGTCCATTTACATTTATATTTTTGTGACATTTTCTTCTTCACTTATCCCTTACGTGCTGAGTTTTTCCTCCCTAATCATTTCTGTAGATGGGTGACATTTAATAGGTTCCACTTATAAGCAAAGCATGGTAAAGAAACAAATAAATATGCTTACAACCAAATGAACACAGTGGCTAACACATATCTCAGAATTAGCATGTAGAATATGCAGGCCTATAGGGACTTATCTGTTTGCAAGTTTCCCCTGTAGTCCAGTTTAGGTATTCGCAAGCATGACACTGGTCAGCACAGGGAATGCTATACGTGCTCAGTGCAACAATATTTTCTAAACTCCATAACTTGCAGTAGGATCATATGTTTTTACGACTAGGCCAGCCAGGTAATTTATAATATTGCCATGGACAAAACTGTTGCAATATTTCAAATTACAGCACTACATGTGCCTTTTACACCAGAAACCACAATCTAAGATAATGTGATTGTGCAGTAATAGCAGCTGATATTTTTATTATACAATAACTCCTTGAGAAATGTAATGACCAACGAAGCAGCAAACAGCAACAAATATATTCAGAAGGAAAAGACTTCTGTAGCACCGAAAATACAACTTTATTCAGAAATGTCCGTCTCAATATACATAACACATGTAGGTTTGCAGGAATTTGTTAGTTTATAAATATCTATCATATTCAGTTTCAATACTGAAATGCAATAACACAAACTGTTAGCATGGAAAAATACAATATATGACCAAAAGATATCTATTTTGTAACCCCAACACTACAAAAAACACATGCACTATAGTATTATTCTTCCATAAGATCCTCTGTATGAAAGGAAGGGTGTAGGACTTCTTTTCTGCATGTGGAATGCAAATCTGAACAGTAATTATTTTATATAAAGGATGGGTATATAAAACTGTGTTTTGGTGTATAAAAATGCTTATCTCTGTCCCTGTATGTGTTACAATGTATCTTTACTGTGGCATTTCTCCTGTTCATGCACATGGCTTATTAATTAATAGTTTGGTGCTGTCTCTTCATCTACCTCTTGCATGATGTACTAAAACTAGAAGTAAGTCTTCAGCAATATCATATGCAAGCAAAGGTAAGCACCATTAATTCCCCAATATGAATTTGGCAGTATAAGTTTGATGAATTTTGAAAAGGTAACATGCCAATACACTTTAGTCAGAAACCATTTCTAGGTGTGAGAATGTTGCAAAATTTATTGCAAACATCTCCCTCGTAAATGCCTACCCTTATACCCACGTAGACAACTAAAGCATCAATGTCAAATTCTTATCAAAACACAAAGCTCCAACAACTTTCATGGCAATGCCCTTTAAATCAACATTTTTAAACTCTGAAACAGCTTGTCTTCTATAGTACAATAGCAAACATTGCTTTTAGCTATCCCTCAGATCCTACATCCTTGATAACAAAGTGTGTCTACTGTGTGTACCCCATAGGCAGAAGTCAAAGTGCCAACCAACCTAATTATCAGCTGCATCATCTGCTCAATATTTAATATATAGACTCAAAAAGCCTTTCCCCGTCCCATTTTTTTTGAGTTTTCTGCCCAATAAATATAACCATTTCTACAAAGAACTATCAGGATGTGCACTAGTAAAAGTGCATGTATAGCTAGATACAGATACACACACACACACACACACACACACACACACACACACACACACACACACACACACACACACACACACACACACATATAGAAATTTTTTGATAAAAATGTATACATAAATAATTGCCTATGTACTTGAACAATTAGAAGTGAAAAGCTTCATATGTTTATAAGGGGCACTACTAAATGTGAAGAAAACCATTGAATACAGAATTTGACAGCAGCTGTAGAGCATCTGACATGTACACACTATAACATGAATGATGAATATTAATCAGCCATTATTACTTGTTTTCTGTAAGCAAAAACTGCCACACATTTGTCTGTTTTACTATCTTAATCAACTGTTATTACTACTTTTAATGTTTGTTTTGATCTTGTAAGTTCTCTTACATCTGTAATTTCTGGAGGTGTTCTCTTCAGGCCTCTTCTGAAAAGAGGTGAATAATCTAATCAGACTTTCCTGGTCAAAATACAAATAAGTAAGATTGAACAAAGACATACCATTATCCCTTTTTTCATCTAAGTCTTAAACGGAGCAGAGAAAAATAGCTTTAATTTTTTTATTTATTATTTTTTTTTGCAGCATGTTATATGTGTGGACTCCAGGGACCACTGTCTGTATATTTCTGCACGTATATATATATATATATATATATATATATATATATATATATATATATATACATATTTGTTTTTGTGTGTGTGTGTGGATTCCAGAAACACTGTCAGTCGCCCTGCTGGGCAGGGGTCCAGGGAGGTAAATAGTGTGGGAAGAAATAGCCAGGGAATAGCTATGGCTAGGCTTGTATAGGCCCTATGGCCAATAGCCTAGTACCGACCTATGACCCTATGAATGTGAAAGCTTGAACACTGTATCATCTTTCTATGACTCACATTAGTGTTTCTTATGACAGCTGAAAAATATCATCAGACTATAAAATCTCAGGAATGCAGTCTCTGGTGATATGCAGTCAGTCCCAGCAATAGAAATGAAATCACTGCAGGTAGCAAGCCTTTCGTTCACGGTGATGGTGAGGAACAAGGAGGAAGGGTGCAGGAGGTACAAGCAACACGGCACAGAGTGATTAGTGGGTTTTTGAAGTCACTTTCAAGTATTTCTTGAAAATGTGCTGATGTAGGGCTGAGGAATATGAGGACAAGAAGTTAAAAAAGAACATTTAAAACCTAATACAACTGATTAAATGTGCCACAGCATGAGTTGCAATGTTAATATGTATGAAGGAACCATGCTGTTTTGTGATGGACAATTCTGGTATGCATACAGCATGCAAACCACTTAAAACAATATTTTTCTTTCCTTTGAGAGAACCACATATTAAACTTTAATGAAAACAGTTTAAAAAGTGAGGCTGAAATAATGTTAATTTTTTTTACTTTTTGAGATTAATCTTTTATTGGTCAGCATTTTAAAACAAAAAGCATGAATGCAGCACTCAGGTGTGAGAACAGCTTTCCTTTAATATGACTGCTCATACTTGAGCGGATGCAGGAAAAGTTGCTGCACATAGTGCTTTGATAAGATTAGTTTCAAATGCACATCCTAAGCTAAGAATAGGCTGACACAGGAGCAGGTACATTAACTAGTTGTCACAATTACCGTGGTGGTGCATCGGTAGCGTTGTTGCCTCATAGCAAGAGGTTCTTCCATTCAGTTCTCAGCTGAAGTGCAGGGAGTGCCTTCTGTATGGAGTCTGCATGTCCTTCCCGTGGTTGAGCGGTGTTCCGAAAGACATGCATGAATGGGCATGCCTTCGTTGAAGGTTGGGCATCAAGCTGGCAACTCAGCACTGTAAAAATCTACTGCCAATCATTAGTGGACCGGAGTTCCGCTGTGGTGACCCCTAACCAGGAAAAGCCGAAAGACAAACAATTATAACAGTGCAGAGACTATAGAAAAGAAAAAGGCTTGGGTATCCATAGTAAAACATGAAAGACCAGTTGTCTGGTTGTTTAGTTCAGTAGTTTGTGGCTCACAAAATGCTACTCTGGTACCCTCTGCAGTTTCCCTCAATTCAAAATTGAGGAGAGAAAAAAAAAGTCTTCCCAGCCTTACCAGTACTGAGGGCTGTGCATATTACAGTTACTACAATACGCACACACACCCACACTGAGCAGTTCAGCTGTAACTCCAAATGCAGGGTAGGCAAGCATTTATTTATAAAGTCATAATACCCCTGTGGCTTTACAAATTAATGCAAGTACTGCATTCAAACATAATTGCCACCTGCTAACTGACTGTTAAAGCTTGCACCTGATACAACCATCTGCTTTGCCCATTCCTAGCTATGGCCTTGCTTCCACTAGCAAACCATATGCCTCTGAACAAGTCATTTAATCAGACAGTACTCCCAAGTTACTCCTGAAAACAGACATAAATATAACATGTTGGAGAAATCGATATGTCTTGCAGGGAACACCACTTCTATAGAATTGTCTTACACTACACAAACAGTGACATATTTCTCTTACTCTATTCAAATGTAATTTGGATGAATGGATAAGAAATCAAAATTCACCCCACTGTCCATTATAAATAGAGGCAACAAATAAATGCACCAACATATCCTTTTTCTTTCTTAAGATCCTCACAGATAAATAGTCTAGTAAAATATCTATTAGCCTGTGTCATGTGCCCTGTGGGTTTAACCCATTAAGATGTTTAAATAGAAATAACTAAATGAGAAAGTAATGGAGAATAGTTTTGTGTACTTTGCAGAAAAGATATAAAAGAACACAGTTGTTGCAGACACGTTTATATATAGATAGGGAATCCATCTTTATCACTAATTACATATCTTTAACTAGTGACCAAGCACAGAGCTACAATCTTGGAAGTTATCGGGACAGAATAATCAAACAGAGATCCTAGGCACCTTAAAAGTTGCTTTACGAACTAGAAATGCATGTGATACTATAAATCCTATTTATTTCCTGCATAACTAAATTGTTTCTTATATTTGAACAATACCTTGTGATAGGTATGACATCCTATAAATCATTGTATTATGTTTTGCCTTACACTATGTATTAAATCTGCTGTGCTATAAAACTATTGGTATGTTAATCACATATCTTCATGTATACTTACCATGTAATGTCTTAGTACTCTAATATCACATATAGTTGGCATCCTCAAAGTAAATACTCTTTGGAGACCTAATGGAGAATGGACTCTCCTTCAACCATGAACTGTATTTAGGGAATCCCTCTGCCTAACCAGACTAATTATTAAAGACATATCCTCCAGGCCCAAGGAAGTTAGTGTTCTTTTCTATTTCCCTCTTAAAGGTTCATAAGTGTATACTAAGCTAATGACCAGTAGGGCCTTTTTAAGCCTAGCCATGTATCCCAAATCTGTGACAAGTTCTGGAACCCTTGATATGTGTAAGCAGGGGCTTGGGAGATGAAGCATTTACAAGCAGGGGCCTGCGAGATGAACCATTTACAGGCTGCATGTGTCCAACAGAGACATGGGTTTAAAAGCAGGGATGTATTTCTTGTTCTCCATCCAGTTGTCCAAGTTACACAAGAATTTGTTTAGGGAGGAACTCTGATTCATATGGATAGGGAGCCTGTTCCAGAGAAGGGGCATTTTCTTGGGATACAGACCCATCTCTCAAGTAGGCACTATGTGTATCACAGGCAAGGTTTAAGTCTGTAGATTGGGTAATTCTGGTGCTGTTTGTTTTGCAGAAATGCAGGAGGTCCATTAAGGTGGGATCTAGCAATGCCTTGTATGTCAGGCATAGATGTCCCCTCAACAGACTGTAGGAGAGACAATACAGAGATAGGGCCTTGAGATAGTCTGCAAAGGACATGTTACTTGTGCCCTGTATTCTTTTAGTGAGGAGCCTCTTTGGGCATTCTAATTGTTGGATGTGCTTGGTTAGGTACATCCCAAATGGGGACATTGTACTTAATGGTAGGTCTGATGAATGCCAAATACAGTGGAACAATGACCTCCTTGGACCTAAATGACATATCTTTGTGTATTAGTTGTATGATATAGAATGATTTCCTCACTACTGTAGGCACATGATGGTCAAAGAGTAGATTAATGTCTGTGTGTATCCCCAAGTTTCTAATTGTTGGGATGACTCTTACGGGTGTGTTATCAATATGACAGTTGCCATAAATAGATGACAAAAGATACTGTTATGCATTTCTTGATATTTAGTTTTAGTCCATGACTCTAATGTAGGTTATTTGTCTATGTCAGCCCTTCCTAGAAAACATTAGTGTTTCTGGGGATTCTATGACTGCTCCTAATTTACAATCATCTGCAAATTTGGTAAGCCAGAGGTACTTAACATTGACTTTGATGTCAGAGAAGTAAACACCAAAAGGGAGTGGTTCCAGGACCAATCCTGAGGGACTCTGCTTGTGACTCTCCTCTTTGTAGATATGGTCTCCCAACTTCTAACTTTCTAGGTCTTGTCTCTGAGCATGCTCTCTCTCCACCAGGTGACATAAGGGTTTATACATCTCTGTTGCTCAACAATGTGCAACGTAGAAGGCTTTCCTTACCACTATGGACACATGGTGATCAAAGTTTAGATTGCTATCAACCTGTATTCCCAAAGCTCATACCATTGAGTTTGAGCTTAGAGGGGTGCTATCTATATCATAATTAGCAGGGGCTACTTCTTTGCCACAGTTATTTTTTATGTTTAGTTTTAGTCCATGACTTTGGAACCAATCATCTGTCTGCGTCAGCCCCTTCTGTAATATGTTTACATCACTGGTGGACTCAATGATTGCACCCACTTTGCAGTCATCTGAAAAATTTGTAAGCCACATGCCACCTGGACCTCATAGAAATAGATTCCAAACAGTAGTGGTCCCAGCACAAATCCTTGTGGTACCCCATTGGTAATTGCTGTACTGGTGGAGGTGGACTTCCCAACTTTGACAGTGTGCATTCTGACAGTGAGCCAGTTGGCTACCCATCCAGTGATGTGTGAGTTAATCCCCAGCTGGCAGACTTTATTAATGATCCCTGAGTGCAGGATTGTGTCAAAAGCCTTATCTAAATTAAGATAGGTGTTATGTACTGCCCTGTCCTCATCCAGGACTTTGGTGACATTCTCAAAAAGTCCAGCAGGTTTAATAAGCAAGATCTAACCTTGACAAAACTAAACTGGGTCGGGTCAAATGTTTGAAGGTTGCATGTGTCCTTGTTGGTAAGGTCCATGATGATTCTTTTCATGGCCTTGCAGATAAGTCTTGTTAGGCTTATGGGTCGATAGTTTCCTGGGTTGGTTGATGGACCCTCTTTGTGCAAAGGCATTACTGTTGCTGTTCTCCACTCTGCTGGAACAAAGCCAGTGCTTAGGCTATGGTTAAAGAGAGTGCCAAATGGTTCCAATAGGTCTTATTTTAGATTGTTTAGTAAACAACCTGGGATGTTTTCTGGTCCCATAAAGGCTGTGTTTTTGGCCTTTGAGAGTGCTTGTATGACCTGTTCTTTGGAGATATTCGGTAGAGGACTGGTGTCAAGAATGCTTTGGGGTATAGCTGGAGTGGATGGGGGGTGAAGTTATTGCCAAATATGTCAGCTAGCAGGTTGGCTATTTCCCCAGGTTCAGTGTGAGTGGTCCCGTCCACTATAAGTTCAGCACACAGCTGGGCATTCCCTTTAAGTTTTGGAAGTAGCTAAGAATGCCTTATGGCTGTCTTTAACTAGTGAGTTTAAAAACACAAAACCTCCAGGGTGGGGGAAAATCTAATTTCTGTAGGACTCACAAGCAACACAGCTCTGGTCTCTTTCCTATTTTAAATATGAATTGAAAGCAGAATACAATTAAAACACATATTAAAGAGAATGCATCACAATATGCAAAATAGAAGAAAACAATGGAAGAATAGCAATTACAAGAAAGCAAAAAAAATATACAAACTAGAAGAAAATGAGGGAATTACAAGAAAGGGAAAAACAGTCTATTGCAGTGCGAGCTTATAAGACCCCAATTAGAAAATAATGCTTCCTTTGGTATATATCTGAGCATATTGACCTATTAGAAAAACTGCAATGTCTTCTTAACAAAACACATGAGCATGAGCTCTCTAACTAATAAAAAAATATAAAAGCTCTGTGTCTCTATTCTGGCCCTTATAGACTTTAATATAGTGACCTCCTTCTGGAGTATAAAGCTGCAAGTGACCCTTTCTGGTTTTTACTTTGATATGTTCATAATACAGGAAATACTACAAATACCCACTCTGAGGACCTAAATCTATACCACAATACAACATGAACTATTGCCAGGACAGATATTTTTTCAAAAGAATTCTCCATGATAAACAGAGTAGCTACTTCACTATCTTTAAATGTACCCCAAGTAATTGGTAAATTCACCCAGGGTCTAGCTCCCTCAGTCCCTTATAGACTTGGGAAGTAGGTAAACTACAGTATCTAGGCTCTTCATGGGCTTGCAAGCTGATTGCCTAGTGTACACCAATAACTGTATGAATGGCTCCTTATAGTAATTCTGAGTCACAGAATTATGAAAACAAAATTCATGTATATTATATTGATTTGTACTTTTTCTTGTTGTAGTATTGCATTGCGTCAGTATTTTCTAATATTAATGTATTTAATTGTATCTTAATGTGTTCTTTTATACTTCTTTTGACGCATTCCTGTTGGCTGCATGTATTTTTTTTAATGTAAACATATATTTCCTTAGATTTTCTATTTTTTTATTGATATATGTTTGTGTGTGTTTTTTGTATTGATTTAGATAGTGGATGTCATATTATTAGTAATGTCTGTGATGCTTGTATGTTTGACTAGTATCCTGTATGTTTTTCCATTATAGAGAGAGATTTTTTTTTATTTTATTTTATGCATTTTTTTATATTACATTAGTTTTATTTTTTCATATTATAGTGTCTGAGGAAACATATCTAATTAGTTTTTCTTTTCTTTTATTAGGGCGATGCAGATATTTATTGGTTAATGGAATAAATCTAGAATATATCCATTTTTTAAATGAGTACACTTTCACCAAGATATGTACTTTTATTCCACTACATTTATGGAGTGAACAGTAGTAAAACGAAAGCTATTTATTAAAAGCAGATAACCCATGTTTTTCCTCATTGTCTTAACCCAGACTGAAGGAAAGTATTTTATAAACATTTAATGTTATCGTTTAAACACAGCAGCATGCCAAGGAATGAGTATTCATACTATATTAATGTCTGGCCAGAAGGAGAGAGGATGGCATGATTATTAGCAGCATGCATAGCCAGCCCACATTGTCAGACATTAGCTCATTTAAACAATTTTTGTTACCAAACTTTTGAAAGAACAAAACATTTATGTATTTTGCCATGCTTAATTTCAGGATATGCAAAAGTATATGTATTTAATTAAAAACCTAATTTTGTATTTTTAAAATTTAAAGAGGGGGATAATATTATATATATATATATATATATATATATATATATATATATATATATATATATATATATATAATTAATAATAATAATATAATAGCAGCAAGTGACATGTGCCACACATCCTAAAAATAGAAACCGGGTGTATGCAATTATCTATGAAAAGGTCAAGTTTAAGCATAGCTGAGTGAGTTTGCATGATGCAATGCTCAGCAATGCTTAAAGGTAGCTCAGAGGTTTATGTAAATGTATAGCAACATTCCACATATCAACATAGCCAAATAGAAGAGTTACAGCCTTATGTGCAGTAGGTGTTGGATTTGAATACCTGGAAGGGATATTTAGCATTTACTCTCCAAATTCAAATTATACTAATTATTTTTAAATCCTGATCTGCTGCACTCAGCTAAGATGTGCTAAGCCTTGCTAAGCACTGCTTAAACACTCAGCTGTGCTTAGCTGGTTTACACACTGCTAAGTACTGCTAGGCATTACAATTTTAAGCACTCCTCAGTTGAGCTGCACTGGTTTGCACTGTGCTAAGCAATGCACCACATTTTTAAATATTGGCATGTAAGGGCTGGAAAACAGGTTATATTAAGCTCAATAGGCAGGAATACAGCATATTCTGTTGGGGACAAAACTGTGCAATAACTATGGCTGGCATTGGAGAGGGTGTGCACTTCCGGGTGCAGCAGTGGGTCATTCAGGAGTTCTGGGTCATGGTTGGACTCCTGATGAAAAACCACAATGACCAGCTGCTGCAGGGTGAGTTCCAGGGCTCAGAGTGCAAGGTGGAGGCCTGGGACCAGCTGACATGTCAGTTCACCAGTGAGACAGGTATCTTCCACACAGGTGAGCAGGTCTGTCAACTCTATGATGACCTGAAGCATCAGAATGGGGATCTCCTGGTCACCTGGGTCCAAGATGCTCAGGCAGGTAAAGCCCCACAAGTTTGTAAGTAATGTTACTATTGTTTCTCCAATATCTAATCTGAATGTCTGATAGACTGGTATGCTTAATGTTGTGCTTCTCTCCTTACAGCTGCAGAGGAGAGAGCTCGCAACATTGTGGCACATGCTGGGCACTTGGCCAGGTTGCACTATGAATGTGGTGAGTACAGATGTATTTTGCAATCTATAGTCATATAATCAAGAAAGAGTAAAGCATTAACTGCCATTAGGTATGTACATTAACGATTGTATTGCAATGAATGTGAACCTAGACCTGTACTGCAGTAAGTGACTATTGCCAAATGTAGTGCAATAAGCAGGGAAGAGAAAAGTGTTAACCTACATAAAGTAAATTAAATAAAGTTTCTACTGCAATAACTGTGGAATTACAGCTGTACTGCAACACCTGTATTACAACAACTGCTGTGCAATAAACATGTGAAACTATAACAGTAGCTGCATGAAGGTACCTCTAATAAAGCTGTGTTGTGCAGTATGTGTGGAATTAGGGCTGTTTTGCATTAAATTGATTATGATAACTGTATTGCAATAAAAACACAACAGAATAGCAGTACCTACCTCAAGGTATATCTAATAAACAGTGTTGTGCAATAAGTGTAGATTCAGAGCTGTTTTACAAGAAATTAATGATGACACCTGTTCTGCAATAACACATGAAGCTATAGCAATAACACCCAAGGTATATTGGGTATATCAGGACTGCCTTGTTTTAACCATTGCACTTCAGCTATATACATTCAGGCTCTGAGGTACAGTGCTGCAGGAAAGTATAGCAGTGTAATTGCTGTGGACTGCATATATACTACCTGGAAATGTATATAGGTGAGGTAGTCAATCCAATAATCTAATATGGTTTGTAGACTTCACATATATCTCAACCCACTAACAATATGTTGTGTACACCTGCATTCTGTGTAGTAATGTATAGATTACCCAGTATCTCTGCTATGCTTGAATGTTATGCCTGTGTGTTCAACTGTCACTGCAGTCTACTATAAAACTGTATTACCAGCTCATATATTAGTTCCAGGTGAGCTCTAGGCAAATATCAGTCAGTAAGTAAGCAGCAGTGATTCAGTAGCTCAGTTTGTTAAATGTTCTGTAGGAAGTCCATTTTGCCACACACAGATAAGGATTCGAATCCAGTGCTCTGTAGCACTATATATTACAGTATCAGTCATTAAATGATTACAGGTTTTCACTCCACAGGGTCTACAGGAAAATAGGTGAGTTAGCCTATAGTCTGGGTAAATAATTGTGTGCTTAGATTTCACAGATTGCTAAAATCATTACCAGGTATCTGACAGTGCAGTATAAATAAAGGAAATAAATATCATACTAATAAAATAAAATAAAATGTGTAATCATTGGTATGGCTGTATGCCTGGAGTGTCTGTTAAAGGTCATTGCAGTCAGTTAATACATTTGATGCAGATGTCCTCTGCAGTCACTGCTATGGGCTCTTTTCCCATGCCTGTCAAGCAAGGCATGATAGTAGTATACATTTTGTACTGTACTCGTACATGTCTCTCAAGTGTCACACTGTCGCGGAATGTAATTAGTAGTGCATAATCCCTCTGTCACACATTTACCATCAACATGAGTATCTAACCAGGATTGTATCACTACATCAGCCCACAGTACACCTTGTTAGTTATATAGGTCCACCTGATGTGCAAGTCTTCAGTGTAGTTTTTTACCCACAGTTGTTATGGCTTGGCCCATACTGCCCTATGTGGATAGCTTGAGAGGTATCTACGTGCTACAGCAGCTAAAGTCCACTTGTAAGCATAAAGAAAGGACAGACCTGTAGAGCAGTTGCAGTACTGTTCTCCACGAAATAGACTATAATGATATTAATGGACTGTTTATTTCTCCCCACCCCTTATCTTCATTTATTTATTACTGTTATCCATTGGTTATGGTTTACTATTAACATCTGTTGTTACATTAAACTTTATTTTGGGGCATGTGTTTTACTGTTATGTATTATAATGATTGCGTATTATCAAATCTTGCTGAATTACCAATGCTGTTGGACTTATGACGTAACTGTTACTGCCATGCTGTTAATATATTGACTGTTATGTTATTTATTAAGTTCCATATAGTATGCATTAAAATGTGATTGGGATATTTCCAATGTTCTGGCATGCTGTTATTACTAACAAATTGTTTTGTTCATATGTAATCTATACACATTGCTATACCTCTATCACCACAGCATGACAGGGTAGGCTGGTACCAGCTGAACTGCCTACCCTACATCAGCTGGTCATGGCACCAGGTACCTGCATGTCTAGGACCCAGGCTGGTGGTGCCCCCTGTGCTGGCCCTGCACCACCTCTGGGTGGAACTGCCTCAGGGGAAGGGGCACTCCCCCCGGGAGTGGTAGCAGAGGTGCGGTAGTCACCCAAGATTAGCTACCGGCCATGGTGCGCAGGATAGTTCACAGGAACTATGAACGATGCCTGCTCCGGATTGAGGCCAGACTCGACAACCTGGTGGGGCCTGCTGGCCCTGGCTCCCAGACTCCAGCACGGCCACCTTCAGGGTAGTGAAGGAGCAGTGTTGACTGCCCATGGGTGGAGATGTCAGTCATGCTGCTCCCTGTCTGCTGTCTTATCTGTCTTGTCTCTCTGCAATTGCATCCTCTCCTACCCAACTTACCTCACCACACATACCTACATCCATTCCCCAACATTCCACTCTCTCCTTATAAAAACAACTAACATTGGGCAAGACAGTGATTTAGGTCACAGCCTGCTATAAATCCCCAACCATGTCCCAAGACTCTCACTCCACATTTCTAAGCACCCTGGAAACTATTAGGGTCCAACGCAACACTCTCATACTAGGTGACTTCAACTACCCTCCATCAACTGGGAAAACTACTCATGCACCAATACACTGGGCCAATGCTTCCTGGAATTCATCAATTCCAATGCCCTGGACCAGCTCATTCTGACCCCCACTAGAGGAAGCAACATCCTTGACCTGGTTATTAATAACATTGGCAACCATTGCTCTACACCAATATAGTCTTCCCTGGTTATTCCTCCCGACCACAATCTAATCACCATGGAAATCCACATCTCACCCACACCCTCCGCAAAGATAACCACCATGAAAAACATCTCCAAAGCTGACTTTGGGCTCCTGAAACAGAGGTGTCTAACTTCACGGCACCCATGTCAATGGAAAATAGATGCATGACTGCCGAATCATGCACCAATTACTGTATGAACACATGCATAAATGCATGGAACTAGCCATATCCAACAGTTCCAAAATGCTTTCCTCCAAAAAAAGGAAGCCAATCTAGTGATCCCCTGCAATTAATGAACTCTACAACAGAAGGAAGAAACTGTTACAGAAAAATGTGAAGTCTCAAGACTGGCAAAACTCCCTTATTAGCCTCAATTAAAACTTGAGATCCCCTCATCAAAACCTCTAAAGCCAGCTATGAAGGAAGAATTGCAGCAGATAATGAAAACAACCACAAAGCCTTCTATAGTTATATCAAGAATCTCCATGGCAATACCCAGGTTTGCTTTGAGTTACTGCACACTGGTACCTCTTATACTGAGCCAAAAGATATTGCCAACATACTGGCCGACAGATTCAGTGCCAACTTTACCCCCCCCCCAAAGGACCAATCACAATATCGGATGAATGCCAAGCAGCCAGCATTACTGAAGCACAGGTTAAAGCTGCATTGTCCAAGACCAATAATACAGCTTCCATGGGACCTGTCAATATCCCTGGATGTTTTCTACATGAACTACAAATTGAACTGGCACCACATATGTGTGCCTTGTTCAATCACAGCCTCACCTCAGGCTTTCTCCCTACTGAATGGTGTACTGTTACAGTCATACCTCTCCATAAAGGAGGAGCAACTACAGACCCTAAGAATTATCACCCCATTAGCCTGACGATTCTGATATGTAAGGCTATGGAGCGCATCATCATGGACCTAATTAACAAGGATATAGGAAATCTCCAAACTCTAGATCCCACGCAATTTGGTTTTGTGAAAGGTAGATCATGCCAGCTCAACCTGAGTCAGTCACCAGATCTGTGGATGAGGGCAAGGCAGTTCATGCAGCCTACCTCAATCTGGCCAAGGCTGTTGATACAATTCCCCACTCAGGAATTATTGATAAACACACCAAACTAGGCATCAACCTCTATATCACTAGGTGGATTGCAAATTGACTCACAGATAGAACACACAGTGTAAAAGTAACTGACTCTTTGTCAGACTGCTGACCAGTCATGAGTGGAGTCCCACAGGGATCAGTCCTGGGTCCTCTCCTGTTTGGCATCTACTTCTCAGAAGTCTAGGCCAACACAGAGGGACTCTGGCTGACAAACTTCACAGCTGACTGTAAGCTGGGTGCCATTAGTAACTCCCCAAGTGATGTAGACATCCTACAGAAAGGCTTCACATAGACCAATGACTGGTGTAGAAACCATGGCCTTAAGCTTAATGCCAAAAAATGCATTATCCCCTTTGAAAAAACTCAGTTCCCATGAAAATTACGACATTGATGAGAGTCTACTGAACACTGAAGGTGTTCTAAGAGATCTGTGGATACAGGCTGACAGCAACCTCTCTTTGACCACCACATTGCCACTGTGGTCAGAAAGTTCTTCTATGTGGCTTATCTCAGTACCAAGAGTTTTGCATCCAGGAAGAAAGAAGTCATCACCTCTCTCTACTCTTCCCTCATTAGGCCAATCATCGAGTATAAGGACCCATTTGGCATGTACATCACTAAACACATGCAACAGCTGGAAATGCCACAAAAGTACCTCATGAAAAGGATCCTAGGCCTTAAACACATGTCCTCCACAGACAGACTCAGAATACTCCAGCTATTCTCAGTCTCATATCGTCTACTAAGAGGCAATCTCTGCTTGACTTACAAAGCCATGTCTGACCCAGCTCTGTTAGAAATGCTACATCTAAAGAAATACAAATCCTTCCACACCACACATTCCAGAGAACTCAACCTCATTACCACAATCAACAGAACATCCTGGAGGGACAGGTTCATAACCCAGAGACTGCCCATGCTCTGGAATACACTTCCCATACATGTCAAGTAGAGCAACTCACTGGCCCTCTTAAAAAGAAATCTTGATGAGTGGATGGGAAATAGAAAGTTCACCCCAGGGATCACTGCAGTAGCTCTACTTGATAGAGGCACTGGGAAATAACGTCAGGCAGCACAATGCCAGGGCATTTCTATGAGCTATGCTTGTAAAGGCTCGAGGTCCATTAGCCTAGTACACATATATGAACCTACAAACCTAAAAAAAAAAGATGGGCACCTGTCCCACAAGAAAAATATCACCCTATACATAGCTCTCCACTTTGCACTGGACACAACTAATTTTGTCCAATTGGCTTGACAACACATTTTTGTTGTCTTCACCCCTCTGTCTGTGGTTTGAGAGTCCAAATTCATCCACAAAATCTGTCAAACTGCATAAATGTTTCTGTGCAAGAAATAGAAAGCTATGGTTCTTTCCTACAGCCTTCTTGCACATCCCTACCTGCCTTTCAGTTTGTTTTACCCATGCTTGCCCCACTTCACTACTGTCCTATCACTGCCTTTTTCTTTTCTTTTGAATTATTTTAATGCAGGTTTGTACGAAACTAAGCTAAGCGCCATGATGCAGCATGTTGGGCAAACCCACTCAAACCCGATTAAAAGTGCTTTAATGTGCATTAATGATCTTATGTATTTCTCACAGTGTTAGGCAGATGTACAAAATAATCACCTCTGCCAAGTCTCAAACCCAGGCCTGTGTCAACTACACCCTATTGCACTGAACCACTAGGCCACAAAGATCTGGATTCAAACAGGTGTTTCCAGCAATACATACTGATTGCCACTGACAGACTGAAAGCAACCTAATGTAAATAATGGGAGTATACCTGGGACTCTGATGCAAACATACGCAAGTAGATAGCCAAATAACTAATAACAGCAGTATGTGAGGCCTGGGATAGCAGGTAAATGTTTCCTTTTACCTGCAACATCTTTAACCACACCTGCTATGCATCCATTGCACAGTACATATGTTCAACTGCTTCTGACAGCCATGCACATACTGATGCATGCAGACAATGTGTGTCACAGCCTGTATGTCTGCACATATATCTGGCATTAACACCTCCTCCAGCACTGTCTCAGTAGCTCAGTCTGTTAAATGCTTTGCATACAGAACATTTTGCCACACACAGTCCTGTATTCAAATTCAGTGCTTTGTGAAGACAGCAAGTAAAGACTGAGTCTTGCACTTTTAATCCCAATAGGTTACTGCTACATAATTATCTGCTACCCTCTTTCAAAAGTCAAAGGCCTGCAGGTAGAGACACACTGGACATATTTGTATAGCCTTACTATATGTCACCTACTACTCTGTTATTGGCATAACAGATTTACCTTAAGCACATTCCTCAATTGGACTGTAAAGGTTACCCCTACCCTGGCTCTACTGTAATGACAGGCCTGACACTGCTGCCATAGTCACACATGCAGCTGCTGACTTTCAAAGTGTTCACCCCCCCCCCATTTATCTTGGGCTACAGCAGCAGCTGCAACCTGGAGCATACATAGCTGTATGTTAAACTAGTTGCTACAGACCTACCGTACCTCACAACCCTCTAGAACAATGGAGCTAGATAAAACCATACATGGGGTGGCAAAGGTCCAGCAATAGGGACACATTTAACAGTTTGCCCCTACAAAGATAGTGAGCTGATAGAATAGCAGCTCCCACATTAGCATGCATATTTTGATGGGTTTGACGCATGACACTTACATGTCTTTCTCTCCTTTCTGACCTCAACCCACAATGCTTATCAATGAACCGCCACATGATCATAATGTCATGGTACACTGGCCAAACATATCAGGCATAACTGTGGACATACTTCACAAATCACGACAGTGGACAGTGGACAATATTTGTATCTACCCTCTGTGATGCTGTAGTCTCCACACCTCACTAATGTCCATCTCAAAAACTAAGAAAGGGGCCTAGGTATACAAGAAAGCCTTAACTAATTACAGCCGAGTGCACATCCAGGCGTTTCTGCAGTTACCTCCTACTGTGCCTCTAAACATCAAATACTGCTTGTTCATATTTTCATTAATAATTCAAAAAACATGGTACATACAAGGTATCAGAATATTTTGCCTTGAAGCATACAAGATGACAAACACAGTTGTATTGATATTTGACCTCTGTCAATGAATATTTGTTAGAACTATAAGATGATAGCTTCATTTTTTAAAGGCTCAAGCCACACCCATTGGGAGTTAAAGGTATACACTCAAAAGAGCTGCACTGGAGAAAATTAGCTAAATATTGCAATGTGGTGCCATATCATTGGCTAATGAAAGTGCAACTCAGTTGTTTTGGATGCAATTAGAAAGTCTGAGACACAGATTGGTGCACAGGCAATTACCTGTTAATGAGGATTAGGTACAAATGACAAGGAACTGCCTATGGGGAACAGGTCTGTATGCTGTTTTGCTCACATAGACAATGGATTTGGAAGCTTTTTGCAGAGGAACACTTCAAAAACGGATTACCTCACTCTAGCAGATATCCAAAAGATGTCCCCATATAATGGGATGCAGTTGGGTGGATGGAGGCATAGAGAATAGGGAGTACAATATTTGGCTTGTCATACATCTATGGTATTGACATGTCGGTGATACTCTGCTGTCCAACAGCTACAGGCTGTCCCTGCTTTGTGTCAAATCCCAGCTCTGCCCCTGTTACACCCTCCTAGAATGGTCAGTTGTTGTAGGAAAGCTAGTGGAATCTGTGTTAGACATAGTGACAGTAAGTGAGGGTGTACACTCCTGTAACATCAAATTATGTAATTCACATTTTCTCAGTCTGTCAATGTCACACATAAATAGTTCTGACATTGTAAAGGTGTCCCTGACTGTCTCTACCATAGTCTGGCTAGGTCACTGTTTTGTTGACAGTTATCCCTCATTAGTTGAGACCCATGGCTAACATACCTGTCAACCCCCTACAGCAGGGATTCAGGTCATAGCCATAATTAATGGGGGGGACAGGTCCAAACTGAATGACAGAGAATACATATTGGTCATACAAAGTAAGACAATGAATAGACTAACAGATATTAGTGTAGCGAAAGTGTTTTCCAAGGGGTCTGGCATGTGATAGCCAGATTCTCTATTGTCTGACAACAACCATCAGTGAATGGACAACCATTTGTCAGACATCCACATGTTTGTCCCAAAAGGACCACATCTATGAGGCACACATTCTCATTCCCCAAACATCTGTGTAGTGGAGAGGAATGATGCCTTCAGGGAACATATACTACAGCAGGTTTGCATTGCTGTCTGTCATTGTGGCACACTGGTGTTGCTGGACTGTCCCCATATAGTTGTAATATCACACAGCTATTTGTCTGACAGTGGCTGTATGACATATTAGTTGGACCTTGCCCATAGGGGACACACCACAGTAGACTACAGTGATGGGTGTAGAGACATACAGCAGAATCTGTCACAGCGCACAGGGACATACCCAGTATTGCCACTATCTCAGTGATAGCCACACATGTAGTGTGTTGATTGACTGTGGGGTATGAAGTGTGAGGGAGCAGTGGATAGTTCAGGCTGTATTGGTTGTGCAGAGTCTGTACATAGTGGATGTCCACGTATCAGATCCTGTAATATGTTCCCCCTCTTGTTGTCTTTCAGTAACGATGTATCACAGGAGGCATGCACCATTTACAGCTGCAGAGAATGCTGTTATCCTGGCTGGCCTCAGTCTGCATCCTCATATTCTGCTATTTAGGGGTTGTCAGAATTGTGACCAGCATACTGCATTGTGAGGTGACCTTGTCAGGGCAGCTAACCAAATTGGCCAACAGGACAGGACCTACCAGTAGATCTGACAACCGTCCACACAGCTGGTCAGTGCTGGACATCAAAGGGCAGCTGCTGTGGCCAAGGACTGTGCTGCCATTGGTGGAGGGCCTGCAATAGAACAACCACTCTCAGCCACAGAGGAATTCCTGGCAAACCTAGAATCAACCAACAGCTCCCAGGAATCCATCACCCCATACATCCTGGAGGTGGGTGCCACAGCATCCACATAAGAGGAGCATCCAGGTAAGCTTACTTTGTTCACCAGTGTAATACTTTATCAGTCATTGTGGCAGGCTCTGCATACCAGTACATGGGTGTCAGGTCTGTAAGTATTGGGGGGGCTTGTTTGTTTTAATGAACAGTTGTGGACACATACTCAGAATATCAGCAATGTAAGCAGTATCACATTAGCTACTGTACATGTTGATATACACACATTACCTTCTAACACTGCAACATTTGGTATTGCTGACAATCCCTCTCCCTCACCTTTTATAGGTCAGTCAGATGTGGCCAGAGTCTGTGGTCCTGTACCTGGTCAGTTGGATACTGTTGTTTTATGGATTATACATACCCTATGAATGTTAAGGACTGCCATTTTGCAGAAGGCACAACTGTTATGCTTAGCCAATAGAATAGTTGTCTGTTCCATTTCTGAGCAGTTAACTACAGTTCATACAGTGGGTAATCACAGCATCGAATTTGTACAAATATTAACACATTTGCACTTCTAGTCATGATAAAGTATGCAGCCTGCTACACAGGAGGCAATTACTCCAAAATGCCTGTTCACACCCTATAGGGAGATGGTACATACCTGCGGCAGTGATACTACATCAGGCATATTATTCTCATCATACATGTACTGGGTATTATGTGTAGTTCTATCACATACACTGTCATATTGCATACCAAACAGGTGTATTGTACTGGTAACTTTCACCACATGTAGCTGGTGCATATCATAAAGGGCCTGTCTAGTCTGTATATGTTGTTGTGTGCTTGTGTGTTGTGCATTTCATCAGTGATGAGAAGATGTGGGATTCGTAATGCAGCTGTGGCTCATCTGTATGAGTCTGTGTGGATTACCATACATAATAGTACAGTTAATAATGTACTGATTTTGTCATCCTCCTCACATGTGAACAGGGGGTTTGGAGTCTGTCCCCTCACATCCTGATGTCAGTGCCCTATCACACTTTAATGATGATGGTGGCCATAGTGAGGCACAGGTGGGGTTGTCAGGGAGGAATCTGTTCCAGAGGTTGACATCTTTCTTCCGCCCCCATTATCCCTGCACACAGTCAGTATGCTCACACATACCCAGTCCCCAGAGGCCACAGGTACTGGACAGTCAGATGATGGTGACATTGAACAGTACAGTGTGCCAACTATGGCATCAGTGAGTGTAGAAACTATCCATAGCCATACAGCTGGTGAGGTCCCACACAGGCAGATTGACAAGGGGTGCTCAAAGGAGGACTGCTGTCCATCAATCTTCTGTCACAGGTGTCACATAAAGGGTCACTTTCACATGTTTTTGGGGATTGTGGAGGCACAGGCATGTACTGAACGCAACACCAAATGGATGCTCAGGGTTATGGATGCAGCACAGTCTGACATCCATGACTGCCTCCACCACATTGGTGAGGCCATGGATCATTTCACTGATGTAGTGGAGAGAGACAGTGCTCTGAGACCATCTCTTTCTTTGCCCACACATTGTCTATGCTGGAACATCTCATTGGAGTAGGGCATCGGGCACATGAATGTAGGTCAGCAACACCATATACTGAGAGTCCACGTGGCCATGCACAGTCATCCTCCCATAGTGGCAGTACCTCCAGTGCTGCATAGAGAAGTGTTCTGTCCACACCACAATGTGGCACGCCATGAGCACATGGTCCTGGGTGATCCTGTGTGGGACATGGCCCAGCAGACAGCAACTGCCATCAGCTACTAGCATCGCATCTGACCTTGGGCATGATGGTGACAGTGCCACTCCTGACAGAGCAAGTTCCTGTCTTTGTGGCCAGAGATGGTGAACTGTCCACTCTTTCATGTATGGTCCACAGCTGTTCAACATACACATGTAGGCCTAGCACTGGGCTTGGCTGTGTACACACACATCCTCAAACATCACTGTCACATGCAGGTCACCAACAGCACAGCACCTATCCATGGCCCATCTAACCAGCCTGTCAATTGTATGACACAGCCTAGGTCTCTGGAACCCACTGCACATCACACCCTATACATGTGATGATTCCTGTGTCACATCCCTGCCATCCATACCATCAATGCAGGGACATGAAAATATGTGCCTGATGTACCGGGTGACTGCATTACTTTCAATGTACTAGTGTAGTGCAGTATGGTTATGTCATGGCAGGTGCTGTGGGTCATGACAGGCATTGTGTGCTGGCATGTGTAATGACTACAAAGCAAACTTTTTGTGTCTCTTAGTTTCATGATGTTACACTGGCAGTAGTGTGACAGAATGACAGGTGTATCACAGACCTGTGTATGTTTCTGTTCCAGGGGTTTGCATGGTTATTCTATGGACACATGGTAGCAGTACAGCAGCACAGGAGGGCATGGCAGCACAGCAGAAATATGATATCAGCAAGGTATGGCAGTATTTGTGCATGGTTCACTAGGTATACATGTGTAGAAGAGCGTGTCTGGGACAATGGGAGCAGCCAGCATGATTATGCATTCATACTTTGTGACAAGCTCTGCTACCCTTAATACATGTTTACTGGGTTTTCTGAATGCACAAACCTAGACAGTGGCAGACAGCAGTTATGCCTATGTAGATGAGGCCAATATAGGACTAGGAGCTTGTCACAGGGCTGTAAAATGCATAACCATTGCATAGATATAACCCACAGGACATGTCTGTAGTGATACAAGGGAATATATCTGTACCCACACACATGGACGGACACACACACACACACACACACACACACACACACACACACACACACACACACACACACACACACACACACACACACACACACACACACACACACATACAGTTGAATGGTGTGAGACTAGAACCTCTGCCTATCTATTACACACTAGATTTTGCAGTACTAATTGCATGCACCACAGAGTTTATCTGATATTGGACTGTCAGCTAGTACTCAAGGTGGTTGGCATCAGCAGGCCTTGTAGAGGAGGGCATTTAGAGGCCTAGTCTTAGGCTCATAAAATGCATAACCTTTGAATGGAGAAAGCACATATGGGCATGTATGTAGTGCTGCAGATGTATATATGTATACACACACACACACACACACACACACACACACACACACACACACACACACACACACACACACACACAGTTTGCTGATGTGAGATTAGGACTCCTACCTATTTAGTACTACACACTACAGCTTGTGGCACTTATCACATGCACCATGAAGATTACTTGCTATTACACTCTCAGCCAGTGCTGTTAATGTAGATGACAAAAGCAGTCTTTGTAAAGGAGGCCAGTGTAGAGACCATCAGATAGTCATAGGGCCTTAAAATGTCTAACTCTTGCACAGAGATAGGCATGTCTGTACTGCTTGCTGCAAGGGGAGATATTTATACACACACACACACACACACACACACACACACACACACACACACACACACACTTGCCTGTTGTGAGATTAGAACCTCTACCTATCTAGTATTACACATTATAGCTTGCAGTACTTATCACATGCTCCACAGCATTTATCTGTTGTTACCTTGTTAGCCAGTGGTCTTAAGGTGGATGTCATTCACAGGCCTTGTATAGGAGGGAATTAGAGGGCAGCAGCCTGTCACAAGGCCATAAAATGCATACCATTGAAGAGAGACAGCCCATATTAGCATGTCCTAGTGCTGTTAGGGCATATATTTTTCCAACACACACACACACACACACACACACACACACACACACACACACACACACACACACACACGCAGACACACACACACACACACACACACACAGTCACACGCACACACTCACGCGCACACAAGCACATGCACACACACACACACACACACACACACTCACACACACAGTTGAAGGATGTGAGATTAGAACTCCTACCTAACTAGTATTGCACACTACAGCTCACAGTACCTATCGCATGCACCATGGGTTATGTCTGTTGTATATGTTGATGCATGTACAGAACCTGTGGAGTACACAAAGTGGCCTTTTGTTAGACAGCATGAGTGGCCTGCAGAATAATACTGTTTGGTACCAGGGGCAGCCCGTTCTATTGGACTGCTGGGCTGCAGCCCCCCCCCCAGCTGTAAAAAAAGGAAGAAAGTAAAATAAAATAATAAAATACAAAGACAAGAAAAAAAATGATCGCAAGTAGCGGACCTTCGCACATGCGCACTAGCAGCATTTCCAATATCCAGACTGCTGCTGAGACAGTCTGGAGCATGCACAGACTGTCTCAGCAGCAGTCTGGATTAAGAAGCATTTAAGTGCAGAGATCCCAGAAGTCTATGCAGTTGTAACTGCATAGACTGTCACTAGAAAGGGATCAGACTCAGACTGCAACATCAGCAGGCTGGGAGTCTCATCGGGGAAGGACATCTCATGGGCTTGTAGTGCTGTGGAGTTAGTGCTGCAATGAATGGACCTGTCCCACGTAGGGTGTGTGTGTGTGTGTGTGTGTGTGTGTGTGTGTGTGTGTGTGTGTGTAATGCCCCAGGTGCCACATGGTGGTGAGTAAATAATAAGGCTTGAACCCTGTACCTTGGTCCCAGGTGGCAAGAGCCTGAATTCCCTACCCACCACCATTTGTAAAAATGTTGCAGATTTTTGCCTCATACTTGTTCTGTTCCTCATAAAATCTGTGGTTTCTGTATTTTTGTGTCCTTGCAAAGCCAGTAGTGCATTGGTGCAGTGGTAGCATTGTTGCCTGACAGCTACATGTTCTCTGGTTTGATTCTTGGCTGGGGTGCCTTACCTTCTGTGTGGAGTCTGTATGCCCTCCCTGTTTTTGTTTCCTCTAGTGTCCTCCCATCTTACAAAGACATGTGTCTGTCTGGAGTGTTTCTCCCTGGGCCTCTGCTAAAAATTTGCTTTTGTTCCAAGTCAGATTTTCCTGGTTAACAAATGTTAAAAATGATACGCATTTGAATATCAGACTTCATATTGTTCAGAAAGTGCATGGTAACACAAAAGCTTTTATTCTAGCAATTTTCTAAGTGTATAAGATGGATATTTGAAATTTGTCCCTATTTTTGGGACTGTATTCCCCCATTATTGGCTTCATCCAGGTTTTGTGCTAAGGTTAAGAGCTATGGAAAGAAATGAATTCACTGGGTATGTTTGGGGGCTATATTCCCCCATTACTGGCTTTGTCCGGGTGTTTTTTGCTAAGAGGTTGAGAGCTATGGTGAGAACTGAATTCACTGAATGTTTGGGGGCTGTATTCACCCATTATTGGCTTTGTTCAGGTGTTTTGTGCTAAGAGGTTGACAGCTGTGCTATGGAGAGAACTAAATTCACTAATGGTAGCCACTTAAGTTTCCGTCTTCCTCTTTCACAAAACAGCTGATTTGGCATAGTGGTATGTTGTTCTGACTGTTTTGCACAGGTTCCTGGGTTTAAGGCTTGGCAGTGAAATATATGGTGGTAACACAGCATTTTATTCTAGCAATTTTCCAACATTATACAAGAAATGTTTAAAATGTGCCCCTGGATTTTGGGCTTTTGCCCCCCCCCCCAATAAACTTTGGCTTTTTCCAGATTTCTTTGTGCTGCAAAGTTCAGAGATACAACTGAGTGAGTAGATTTTACAAGGAGCTGAGAGCTGCAGGGGAGCAAAAGTTTAGTGCTGCTTAAGCTGAGTCTGCTTGCATTATTAATAGCACAACAGGTTATATACTTGCTTTTGATGTAGAAGGCTGTGGGTTCTACTCCCACAGTAGATAGATGCATTGCTGATACTGTACTGTGTTGCAAAAGGGGTGGATGCTGCACTCCTTTTTGGCGAAGATACCTAGTAACTATGAACCTGTTATCAGTTTGCTATCCATTCTCTTTTGCAATATTGCTAGCTTATCATTTTATTTTAGTGTGAGATAGGCAATTTATTCCTCAAGGGTAACAGGCACTTTATATGTAGATGAAACAATGAAATACAAAGTTGTTTGCTAGCAGCAACCTCTTCATTAGTTACAGATCTCTTTAATGTGGAATTATTTAGATGACTTTTACTTCTTTAGGGATTGTGCATATGTACTGATACTGGTGGACTGTAGAAGTTTGAGTAGACGTTTATGATGGAAATGTTCTGAATTGGGCAGTTTTGTCATTACTGGTGCATGCATTTTGTTTCATTGTTTACTGGAAAAATTTCAAAACAATAAATTTAAAACACCCTCTAAAACTGTACTGTACAGTTCAAGGAATATAATTTAATACAATCAGGAAGGTGTATGAAAGAGCATGTGTATGCTTCGTGTGCAAGGGGCCTGTGATTTGAAAACAACCCAAACCTAAAGTTAATCTGCCACTGGCAAAATGTATTTTCTTTGAATGTGGGTTTCAATGCTGTTTCAGTGACTGAGGTTTCAAGGGCAGAGAAGATTTAATGCTAAGTCTGTTCTCATTGTGAGACTGCATTGCTTTGTTTAGCAGATATGATATCTATTAGTGTTTGCACTGTAAAATGCAAAATAAAACTTTTAAATGAAGTCCAAATCATCACAGAAGTAAAGCAGTATGCACATTAGTGTTTATGGTAAATGGGGTGAAATAGCCAAGTAATGGTTCATTGGAATGGCTGTAGGGGGGAAGCTCCATTCGACCATGATTTTGTGAGGGGGGAAGGGCAGCAAACTCAAAGACAGCCCCGGCTGAACTATACCTCTCAACTGTCCAGATTTTTGCAGAATTAATAGATTTTTGCTTCTTATTTTTCGTTTGTTCCTCATAAAATTTGTGGTTTTCTGTCAAATCATTTAGGAATGAAGTCACTAAATAATGATAGATACTGAGTTTCAGACTTCATAACCTTCAGAAAAATGCATGCTAAAGCAAGACCTGTTATTCGATCAACTGTCTCAGTTTATACAAGAGCAATTTTTAGTACTGTTTATATGTCCCTCCATATATTTGGCCTTGTCCAGATTTCCTGCATTAACAGGTTGAGAGGTACATGCAAATAAATTGCTTTATAGAATTAGGCATATCCAAACCTCTCAACTGTCCCCAATTTTGGCTCAAAATGTTACTCTTCCCCTAATAATCCCTCCGCAAAATGGCAATTTTGGAAGAAAACATGGAGAGTTTACAATTAATAAATAACTGTAATAATCAGTTATAGATTACTTTTATTTCAGAAATGCATGTAGATTCTTTTATTTTGTCAGCTGCTCAAGTTAGCAGTGCTAATATTAAAAAGTGCCCCTTCTTTGACAGGTTCCCATTTGTATTGTGTGGCTATTTTATATTTTTGAATCACATTTTTGGTCTATTTTTCATAAAATTGTGTTTTTTTTTGGCAAATTAGTGGCAAATCATTAAAGACTGAATTTAGAAAATGACAGACATTTCAGTTTCAGATTTCATACCCTTCAGAAAATTCATACTAATGCAAGACCTACTATTCTATTATCTTTCTAAGTTTATAAGAGCAATATTTAAAAATTGTCCTTATTTTTGGGCCTTTGTCCCACTTCTATGTATGGCTTTGTTCAGATTTCTTGCTCTGAGGTTGAAAGGTATGTGTGTCAGGGCAATCGCAGTCAGCCAGAGACATTTCAAATTGTGACATACCTGTTGCAGCCCGCTTCCCCATGTAGTGACTCTGGATGTGTCCGAGCAAGGCAAGGAGCAGTTATGCAGTGTAAATGTGCAGACTATCCCCCCATCCAAGGTAGACACAAGTACTACAATGGCTTTTCATCTGTCCTTGATTTTGCAGAATGTTCTGGTTTCTGTCATAATTTATACTGTTGATTTATGCTTATTATTATTCAGAAAGTGCCTGTTGCTCTGTGTTTAAGTAGCAGTGCTTTAATGACCATCTGGTAAGCTTGTCTGAGATTGTAAGATGCAAGTAAGTTTTAATAAGCATACTGTTAAAGAATTGCCAACATTGAAAGCCTTTCTGCTGTTGCCATGCAGAGAATACTTACATAACTAGATAACATATAAGCCTTGGGTATTGAAATGCGTATTTGTAATAAAGGACAGGATTACATTATTTTAAGAGATCATTACAGGCTTTACCTGCAAACTAAACAGAATGCCAATCTATCATGTGTGGTCCATATATTGTGCAGTAATCCTTTAAGCAATGTATGTTGAGCTTGTTTCCTTTTCATTTTTTACTTTGATCATGTTTTCCCCATGAAACAAGTAGATAGTTGTTGTCAGGCAGCAGGTCTATTTTGGATAAGAAACATTTTTACAAGTGGGGGTATCACAGAGATTGCTACTTTCAGCATGTTACTTGGTACTTTAATAAAGCTGAATATAAATTATAATTAGAACTGCAGTACAAGGAGAAGTGGTTTGAGTTGAGTGCTGCTTATTTTTCTTATACTTGATTTTGACTAGCATTCCAGTAATGTATTTAAAAAGTAATTTATTTTTTCATGCCTCACAACCTTTTTGTTTCCATCTAGATATTAAGTGAGCTGTCATGCAGCCAATGGATTTAAATATGTTTTTTCTTCTACACTTCATTTTGTCTTCATTGGACTAACATAATGATGGTTTGGCACCCAGGGCAGAGTATTTAATTAAAGTTACAGTTTTTGTGGTTGAGAGCATAGCTCCTCCCCTTTCTAGTTGGCCACACCCATCCCCATTGACCCCACCCATTCAGCTGTCTCCTGCAGCCCCCCTTTGATTTGAAGTCACCACCCGCCACTGCTTGGTACTGTTATTGTATCTAGTGTCCAAAGGGTGGGATACCTGGTAATATCCCTGCTATGTGTGTACACTTACCAATTTAGCCATATGTGGCTGTTTGCAGTTTGATAGGCAGACATGGGCCAGGGACAATATGGCCTGATCAAAAACTGCATTGCACCCATTGTACATTACACCACTTGCGTACCTATGTCTGTCTGCAAGGTGACAGCCCGCAGGCTCAGGGGTCTGTGGGTGAGTGGATTATTTCTGCTGCCATTGGACAGCTGTTGTGATGTGTATGTGCAGATAACCCCAGCATTCAGGGGTATGTGGGAACATTCGTATATCACCACCCATATCTATATCAATGTGTATAATAGGGTTGCCTCCTTAAATGTAGTTGTATGTGTCAGTAATGTAAATGTGTTCTGTAGAAGTATGTGGGGAGTCTGAATCAATGTACTTTATATAGCTAGATATACATCTTGTTATTTTTTATGTATATATACACAAACACACACACACACGTGTGACATACAGATTGAGACACTAATCAAGAGTGAGGGGGATAGGGAGAGACAGATATGTATGCATAGTTGTATGTCTGTACAGATACATTTCCACATAGCAGGTCTTTGGGCAGTAGAGGCAACAGACTTGGGCTCAAGTTAGCTAAGCATAGGAGCATGCACAGAGTGATTGTCAATACTTACAAGGTGACTCCAGGCCAGAGCTACCTGAACTCCAGTCTTGGATTATTGTGTGCTGCAGGCCATTGGCTGCTGCACCTGTTACCACAGTACTGCAGTTGCCTGATATTGTCCAAGGCATTCCCCTGCTGTTTGATGATCTTAATATGTGACAAACTTCAGAACTTTAGAGATGTTCACAGACTGTCCAGACTCTTGCCTCATATTTTGGCCCATTTCACATAACCATTGTTGTTTTCTGGCAAATTAGCAGGAAATTATTCAAGACTGAAGTAAATTAATACTGACAGATATTTGAGTTTCAGACTCCATGCACAGCAGGAGAGTCATGCTAATGCAGGACCTGTTATTCTATCGACATTCTACATTTGTGGGAGCAATTATTTTAAACCTCTCCCAAGTTGTGTGCCTTGGTCCCACTTTTATTCACTTTATTTGACAAGATTTCCTGCTGTAAGAAGTTGAGATGTATGATGTGACTGGGGTACATGGTGAAACACCACACAAAGGGTGACAGCATGCATACCTCTCCCTGTACATCTTTTTGCAGAATGTCCAGCATTTTGCCCCACATGTCTGCTGTGTTCCTCATACATTTGACACATTAAACTGATGCCCTTTACATCTTGCAGCTAATTAGACCTGTTGCAGCCTGCTGTTAAACTAGCCACCTGCTAGGTTACTCAGAGCATGTATAATGTATGTCTGTAGGTATGGCCCTTTGTGCCCCCATTCACTGTGGCTTTGTTCAGCTTTCTTGCATTAACACAATGAGGAGTTATGACAGTCTGTGGGACTACCTCAATATGAGTACCTCACATGCAAAATATGTTGGATGCTGCCAGATTAGAACCATCAGCACCATCACACATGCTACTGTCCCTGGCCCACTGAGCCACACCAGCCACCAGACAGAGAGGTTTCCTCCCTCATACTATGAACAAGATCGGGGAATTTTCTGGTGTGCTGGTATATCACTGCAGATTTACTGTTAAAGCAGTTGTATAGTAACACTGATGTGTTTGGGGTGGGTAATGACTAGCCTATTCTCTACTGGCATAAACAGTCATGCTACTGTCCTGTGACCCACTGTTTGGTATCTCTCTGGACTACTGTCATGGAGTTTCCAGCCATGTGGCCTAGTGGCTATTACAGGACACATACTAGTGAACAGAGTACCTGTTGTCCCAAGTGGCTGTTAGATCTGTACAAGTAGCCCAGTATCTCGATATAGATCTCTGCAAATAACCCAGTAGCACACTTTATATAGCCCACTATATTCTGTTGTATACATGCGGAAGGTCCATACATATGCTACCATATTGTAGTACCCCTTACAAGTGGTGTACAGGAGAGTGACTTCTCTTGCGAATGCAGCAGTTGACACACCTATAGTTTGGGGCTGACTCTGTCTAATGCATGCAGTCCACAGCAAATACATGGTGAGGTACAGGTTGTGTGGCCTAGCTGGCATCATTTCTACTGATATGTATGTGAGCCAGAGTACAGTGTCAGTCGTTATGGTCCTAGGTTGCCAGTGCATGTGCTATGCATTGTTTCTTGGCCATTACCAGGGCATATTGGGCACTCCTGCATCTGCCTACAGGGATAGCTTCAGGGGGTTCCTCTTCATAGTCCCCCTGTGGATGTGGCTGTGGTGACCTAGGCACTGGTGGGGTCTATGCATCCCTTTCCTTTGCTGATTCTGCTGCAGCTGTTTCTGCAGGAACGTATTGTGTAACATGGCACATACTGTGAACATCTGTGCACATGTGGCTGGAGAGTACTGCAAGGCTCCACCAGATATATCAAGGCACTGGAACCCTGACTTCAACAGGCCAAACATATGCTGTATGATGTTCCTGGTTTGTGCATCTGCCTCATTATGGCTTTCTTCGGTAGGTGTGTCTGGATTTCTGATGGGTGTCATCATCCAAGGTTCCAGTGAATAGCCAGAATTCCTAAATAAATGGCCATGTAGGATGCCCCCCTATCAAACATCTGGTACAGCTGTGATGTGTGCCAGATATGGGAGCCGTGATAACTGCCACAGCTGCCAGCATACACATTTATGATAATTCTCTGTGCATTGCATACGACCTGGCAATTGATGGAGTGGTACCCCTTGCAGTTGACATAAATTCTACACTCTTCACCAGGTGGTGCCTTGATGTGTACATGAGTGCAATCTATGGCACCTAGTACCAAAGGGTAGTGTGTCACAAGGTAGAAGAGTCACATACTGCTGGCCCTCTCCTCAGGGGTGTGGGGAAGATAAATGTGCTCACTGGCATGTGGTAGCATGGCATCCAGGAACTGGTGGAGTACCCTGGAAGCAGATGGCTGTGAAACCCCCATCATGGTATAGATGGTATTTGGAAAGTACCTGTAGCTAGTATCCTGAGGGCTAGACATACCTTTGTTTTCACTGGTACGGGTTCTCCTCTGTTGGTTCTGGGTCTGAGTTGAGGGTGGCAGAGCTCACTGAGTTGTTGTAGTATGTCCCTGTCCACCTTGTAGCACTCTACAATCTCCAGCTTATGCAGCTCCTAGTAGGTTAGCCTGGGCCTGAACACTCTTTTCCTTCTCATTCTAGGCCTATGGCAAGCATCAGCAGCAGCTTTACTGACCACAGGATCTAGCACATACACATATAGCAGACCTGTAGCAGCCCCCAGCATTGTGTAGGCTAAAATTCCCAAATCTGTACTCCAATAGTGCGGAATATGGGGAAAAATCAGATTGTAGAGGGTATGCATACTTTATAGTCTCTGCTGTAGGTGTACTCAGTATGTGATTGGCTAGTTATGATGCATTCTACCTGCCAAGTACATCATTAAGGGGTTTAATGGCCCTAGTTTAAGTGGAACAGGGCTCATCAGTAATTAATATATCATTGGCATTCTAAGCCAATTTTTTTGTTTTTGACAGCCTTCCTAACTGAGCACTGCGGCATGCCAAGTCAACCCATGCTGGACAGATAAATAAAGCTTAGCAGTGAGCAGACACACCCCATGGCAGATCATGCTCAGCATGGTTGCGCACCATGCAAACATGCTCAAACCCACTGAAACCCATGGCTCTAAGGCAAACAAAGCTTAGCAGACACCAGACATCCCTCCCGCTGAGTAGAGTGGCCTGTCATGCAAAACAGGCGCCATTGAGTTCCAATGAGCATAAAAGTTTGCTGACACACCCCCTTTTTATGTCAGCTACTTCTTTGGTGGGCACAAACATGTTTCTCTGCCTACATGGATGATGGGATTTGCAGACACAGATACTCATTTGTACTATTCAGTAACCACAGCTCATTTGCATAGAGATCCATGCACAATACCTGGTAGCTACACACATTCAGGCCCTGCCTCATTGGCAGCCACAACAGTCCTACATTGTACATACTCCACACAGGGTCCTCTAATGCATTTCTGTTTCATACTCACAAATTCTGGTTTTTACAATATTTTTTCATTTTTTTCCCATAACGATATGTTTTTACACTGCAGCGTACCGTGCAAGCATATCCATGATATTAAAAAAAAAAACTATTTGACATCATTTTCCATATGATTTTGGATGCACAGTGATTACTTTTGGACATATCTGCATTCTCTATACTATTTCTGCCACTATAACTACACTTTTACAGACCCTGGTGTCATTTTTACTTCCTGTACACGGAATTTTTCCATGTACATTACGGACACCAACACTAGGTCTGCACGACTGCCTATGTGTTGCTGGATCACTCTACTTGCCTCATTTGCATGCATTTCATCTGCTTATGAGGTGATTTGCATGCCATGGACACTTCTGTGTTCACACACTCGTGCACACCCCTTGGCTCCCTTTACTGGATCACACTGTGCCACTATGGCTACATGGCAAATAAGTTTATGGAGGCTTTAATAAATTCCCCCCATGTGTATATTACATTGGCAACTTAGTAAAATGAATTATTTCAAGCAGTATATAAGCAGACCTAGACAGCCCTGACCATGTAAAATATTGAATAAATGTAATTTGTGGCCTTTATTATTTTTCAACATTCCTAGACTCAGTATTCTGGGATGACAATACTTAAGTTTCTTATATTTATTTATGCATGTTTTGAGCTATTTTGCTCTATGGAAGTCATGTAATTCTAACATGGAAAAATATTTTCATTAGATTTTTAAAGAATGATAATTGAGCACTTTATAATTATGTTTAATTTCAAAGACAGTGAAGTCAATCATGTGATTCAATTAAAAATGCAGTTATTGTACAAATATATAAAAATATCAAAAGTCTCATTTCTTTTAAGAAATATTGTCTTACTGACATCATACCATAACATTTTTTTCAAACTTCTTTTATTGGGTCTTTTGCATAACATGAATTATTTAATAAAATGAAGCATATATGAAACAGAACAAACAGTAATGCTCAATACATCTGCCCTATACATAACTATGTACAACTATATACAAAACTTATGCGCCATCTAAAAAATTGGTAACAATACTTATGTAATAGCATACCCTTAAAAAGGCTGAAATCGGACGAACGTAAACATATAAATGAGAGAAAAAGAAAAGAGTAATCAATAATTACAAATATATTCTAAGATGAACTGAGTTAAGTGAGAAAACGCTTATACAATAAGTCTAAAATGTTGGTCAGAAATTCAAGAGAGTAATGAGTGAGTGTTTTATTTAGTAATATAAATGTTTAAACCTTAAAGTATTTGATAGCCATTGTTTTGAAACCAGTTTCATAATCTCTATTGGCCACTCGGACATTCCTTGGAATTTATAAAAACACCCACTACTCATTGTAATTATCTATTGTAGAACTACTACTTCTTCTTCTTCTTCTTCGATCACCTTGAGTGGCAGTGGAGCTTTACGGTGTCGAGTTGCCAGCCAACCTTCCACAGAAGGCACACACACACGCACACCTAGGGCCAATTTAGAGTGTCCAATCCACCTGCAGCATGTCTTTGGGATGTGGCACCTGGAGGGGAGGACATGCAGACTAAGGCACCCCAGCCGAGGATCGAACCAGAGAACCTCTTGCTGTGAGGCGGCAATGCTAACCACTGCACCACCGTGGCCGCCCTATTGTAGAACTACTACAATGTTGAAAAAATGGGATTCAGAGACAGCTATGGCCACAATGTGAAATTCATCATTATTATCTCATCAGCATTTCTGTGAATCACATTCTAGCTGATACCATCACTGTCAGACCTGTCAGTGATATTGTTCTCCCCAGTGACAAAGCATTGCATTGGAAAAGGCACCCTATTGGTACACACACACACACACACACACACACACACACACACACACACACACACACACACACACACACACACACACATTTATTTCTCTATGCGCACATCAACAAACAAGCCCCTACAGTTGATCACAGTTTCACAAGTACCCATTCAACCCTTGCAAATCCGACTCATATGCGCGCACACACACACACACACACACACACACATATATATAAATATATATATGTATCCAACCAGCTACATTCACATAAATTTATGCACCTACAGACATGCATCAGACTTCTATACATATGTACACAATACCATACACTTCACACCCACATATTCACTAAACTTACCTACATTACATTTACTCACATAGCAATGACAGATGACCATCATGTTTTTGCAGCAGTCACTTTTGCCTCCATGATTAAACTTTTACATGGCTGAGTAATATTCTGAATCACTCTACAGTGTAAATTAGGAGCTGCTGGCATTTCCAGGAAAGAACACGTCTAATTAGAATTCTTTGCTCCCCCTGGATTGCTGCATTATCATGAGACTCTAACTATGAGACTGACATCTGTGCTGAGGTCCTTGGGAATGGAAAACCTCAGTGGTAGGGCAGTCTTAAGAAACAGAAAGTCTTACCACAAAGGGAAAAGACATCCATTTTAAGGTTGCCCCTTCAAAGTATATCTTTCTGAATCAAAGCAATTAAGTCAAAGTCAAAGTCATAGAAAAATGTATTGTCATTCAGAACTGCACCACAGCGTAGTTGAACAAAATTGTGATGCTTTATTCCCAGTGCAAAAACACACTTACAGAGAAAAAGAAGAAGAAAAAAGTACATAAAATAAAAGTAAAAATAGAATAAAATAACATAATGACCAGACGCACTTTACATATCAATAGAAATGAGTAACACCATGTGCATGACATTACTATAACACAAGAACTAAGCAGCATATGGAATCGTTAGTATGAATATAGCACAGTATGATTTATATTGCACTTTTTATGGTAAGGTAATGTGTAAATCAATGTTAAATATGCATATCAGTTAGTTATTGCACATGAAAAAGCTTAATACTTTTAGTGCAACAAGCCTGGATATGCAAGGATCTGTACAGTCAGATAAGTAGCATAACTATGTCGTAGGAGGGGAAGTATGCATTGACAGTCTCCTGGCTCATTTTTCACAAGAGTTCAGTAGTCTGATGGAGAGAGGAAAGAAACTGTTGTTAAGTCTAGAAGTCCTACAGTGCATACTCCTATATCTCCTACCTGAGGAGAGGTGGGTAGACATATCATTTGCAGGATATGAAGGATCATTGGATATCTTCCTGGCTCTACTGATGCAGCATGATTCATGTATAATTTAACCCATCTTGATTCATGATTAATTTCACCCATCTTGCAAATTGACACATATGTACATATCAGCCAATAATTTTCAAGATTTACATTCATATACTGTATGTTTCGTGGGGTTGTTGCATAACCTACTCGGGAATTATAGATCTTGAATCCATATTTGCCAGTCCTCAACTGAGAAACTCTTTTTTTTTGCTATAAGATTTAAAATGACAGGAAAGATCCTTCTGAAAACTATTTGTTCGTCTCTGTCGTTGTACTGGAAAGGTTAATTTCTGTTTCATGGTATTTATGTTTTGTGTGTGTGTGTGTGTGTGTGTGTGTGTGTGTGTGTGTGTGTGTGTGTGTGTGTGTGTGTGTGTGTGTGTGTTTTGTATACATGTGTGTGAGTTAATGGTTTACACTGTAAACTGAGAGATGCAACCATTATCTATTTATTTGTTCATTCATTTAATCATATTTGAGGTGTCTGTACACAGTTAATATTTTTTTGCTATAAGATTTAAAATGACAGGAAAGATCTTTTTGAAAACTATTTGTTCGTCTCTGTTATTGTACTGGAAAGATTAATTTCTGTTTCATGGTATTTATGTTTTGTGTGTGTGTTTTCTATACATGTGTGTGAGTTAATGGTTTACACTGTAAACTAAGAGATGCAACCATTATCTATTTATTTATTTGCTCATTCATTTAATCATATTTGAGGTGTATAAAGTATCTGAAATATTAACCCGTGCTGTCAGTTGTTCACAGATATATAGTCACTGATCTGGTTTACAGGGTATTGTGTGCCTTAGTATAGCAAGATGAACTATATTGTAATTATTTTTACAATTATATGGCATTTACAAATAATTTCACTTATAAATAGTTGCATTAAATATTACTGTGCAATGTCTGTAATGAGTGGAAGTTACACCTAAGAATTCTGGGTATAATTCCCAGATTTTGCCTCATATAATGGGTCACATTATTTTAACTATAACCTATTCAACCAGTAATTGTCTGAAATAAAGTAACTAGCCTTGTCATGTATTCTGAAGAGAGGAATTACTCATTGGTTAATAGGTTCATATAATAGAGCTCCAGAAGTACATTTTAAGTAAGTTTATTTAACATTTGTTGACTAGGAAAGTCTAACTAGGACAGAGCCTATTTACAGTGGAGGCCTGGGGAGAAACTCTCCAGACACATGCCTTTGGAATGTTGCACAGAGTAGAATGAAATAACTTTATTCCTATATAAAAAGAATAATAACTCAAAATATATGTTATGACTTTTTTGAAATCATTATCATTCAACATTACTAAAATTATATAGTATGTTGTAATTTATTCTGCTTTTTACCAGGAAAAAATGCTGTAGGTTTTAGTTTACCTTTCTGCCAACAAAAATAAAACAAACTGAACCACCTGAAAGGACATTGTCATGCAGAAGCTCACTAAATATAAAGGATTGAAATTACACCCAGACATCAGTCATCTTGAATTGAATGCCCTTACAATAAGGTCTTAATCATACCTCTCCACCTCTTAGAGCAAGAAATCTGGACAAAGTTGATACGCTAACAAGTTTTGCATTAGCATGAATTTTCGGAAAGATATGAAGTCTGAAACTCAAATGTCTGCTATTATTTTATGACTTCAGTCCTCAATGATTTGCCAGTGATTTGTCAGAAAACCACAATTCTATAAAAATGAGTCAAAAATACAAGGGACAAATCTGGATATTCTGTGAAAATCTAGACAGTTGAGAGGCATTTAATTCCTTTTAAGCACCTGTTTACTGAGGTGGTGCAGCAGGTTTTAATGGGCACAAAAAAAAAAACCGCTACTAAAAAAAAAATCACATATTAATCACATATTAACAAATAGTAAAGGTTTTGTAGTTGGTGCCAGCAACATAATCAGCACCCTCGCTGGGCTAATTGTTCTCTGGTTCTACAATATTTGTGAGAGTTACTGTCCTATGGCCTCTCCTATTCCTCTATCAAGGTTAATTGATCATCCATTTCAGCATATCTGCTCATGGATCCTGCTCTTTCACTGCATTCTCATGTTAAAACATTCTTCAAAAGGTTTTTGCATAAAAGGCATCCAAGAAAACCTGTGATCGCACCTTAGCATCTTAATTTTGCATTAGAGAAGCTAACACTTGCTTAATTTGAACCAGCTAACCTGTCTGACTTGAAGTACTTAAAACTGGTTTACTGATTGCTCTGACCTCTGCAAGAGGGTTGTCAGATTTGCAAGCTGTTATGGTGAGTCACCCCTATCTCTTTTTCCATTGGGACATTGTTTCTTCAAAAACTAATTCTTCTTTTATGTATAAATTGGTATCCAAGTTTAATTTAAGCCAAACTATCCATCTTCCTATTTTCTTTCTTAAACCTGAAAATGAGGGAGAAAGGATACACCATATCTTGGATGTCCGCAGACAACTCTGGTACTATATTGGCATAACTAAATATTTCAGAGCTTCAGATCAATTATTCATTTCTTGTGAAAGTAATAGTGGACAACCTGTGTCAAAACAGATGATTTCCAAATAGTTGGCTAAGGCTATTACCTTTTTTTATACTCTTCATAATAAAACTATTCCAGATAAGTTCAAGGCCCACTCTACCAGGCCCTTGGCTTCATGTATTGCTTTTTGGAAAGGGATGCATTCTAGAGGTATTCTAGAGGTTGCAAATTGATCCTCTGTATATACTTTTACAAAGCACTATAAGCTTGATTCCTTCTCTAGGACTACATCAAGCTTTGCTAGGAAAATTTCCATGGGCTCCTGGGCTCTTCTCTTTCTACCTCCCAAATGTAATTTGCTAATGTAATCAACTCGCATCATTAAGGCTATTGCAGCAGAGATCGATATGTTTTAAAATAATACAGTTGTATAGGGAAAACTTACCATAGCAGTACATGTTCAAATGATCACTGCTGCAGTAGTTATTCCATCCCTACATCCTCCCTATGTTCTGGTGTGTTTTTTATGCCTAGGTGTGGACATGTTTTTTTTTTCTTTTGTTTTTCCTACCTTTGTCCTTTCAGGGCTCAGCCTCCTTCTCTCTGCTTTGAAGATCTTTGTACCTAAACATGCCTTTTAGTCAGCTCAGCTCAAGCTGCTCGGGTTTGGGCACATAGAAGGTACCCTGAAGCTTTGAAAGCTAACCAGCTGTTATATCCTTGACAGGATATAGCCCATATAGCTAAGCCTACTTAAGTAGTGATCATTCTAACATGTACTGTTATGGTGAGTTTTACTTATACAACTGTACTTTTTTATTTTTGTTTATATAATCACAAAAGGAACCCATTGGTTTATATTTATGATTGCTTTTTTCATTACTTTTTAGTTGCAATTAATGGTAATTGCATATACGTTTGTTCAATGTTTTATGTTTTGATCAAAATCACAAAATCACTGGTGATTATTCATTATAAACATATATATATATATATATATATATATATATATATATATATATATATATATATATATATATATATATATATATATATATATAAAGATAGCTATAGATATATAGATATTTCTGGAAAAAAGTGGGAAAGATTCACCAATGTGCAGGTGAAGGGGCTTGCTACCCTTCAAAAATGGTTGTAGTTTTATTTTTATCATGTTTTGGAGTGTGCATTCCATTGGTGGAATGTATTTTGACCAGATTTATCGGGTCTATATTAGAAACTCGACCTCTTAGCTTGTCAAACACCGAAACTTCGACTGCTTAAAATCATGAATGCCCACTTACGCAAATTTTTTCATCGGGAAAGAATTCGCTTGGGCGTCGAAAATTAAAATAAACTTCCAATCCCTAACAAAGTGGGGGGCATTGCCCCCCAAACCCCCCTAACTAAATATACCAACTCTGAGATTGATCTACATTGGGAAAGGGCAATTTCCCGATAATGGCCAAGCAAATTCTTTCCTGATGAAAACATTTGTGTAAGTGGCCATTCTCATTTTAAGCTTTCACTGTTTAGCTCTTGACGTTTCGGTGTTCAACAAGCTAAGCGGTTGACCTTATAATATAGACCCAATTTATCTATATATCTGTATATGTATATATTTATGTATGTATGTATGTATGTATGTATATATATATATATATATATATATATATATATATATATATATATATATATATATATATATATATATATATATATATATAAAACTGCATCACCATTTCAGTTGATCAGCAAGGAAAAACTGTGCTTTAACTAAAACTCATTGGTTTGACACTACAGTTTGATTGACACTCATTTCATTGATAATTTCATACACACTAAATATTATCTATATACCTCCTAAAGATTTTTTGCGGGGGCAAGCCCCCTAAACTCCCACAACCCCCAACATAAATATATAGTCACACACCCACAAGGAAAATGGACTGCTACTTACACACTGAATCACTGCTGGGGCACACATTTTAACTTCTAGACATAGTGGAACAACATTACCGAGGGAATTATCATGTTTAAATTACTAATCAACACTAATTTGTATTGTAGTTCCTATCCTCCAAAACCACAACAGCAGTAATTTTCTATACTGTTTTGTATTTTTCAATGTAATGAATGCCTAGCAAATGTAGTGCCCTCTCAAGATCCACCTGATGCACAGAGTTCTCCTATTCCTGGTTCTTTCTGTTTTAGTGTGACAGAAAATATAAAATTCAGCTTAAGGGGTATATTCTCCATACTTCCTAATTGCACTGAATTTGAATGCACCCTATTAGTGAGTGTTCCCATTGCTTCAGTTCCACCAGTCACTACAACTCCATGCTTTGCAATATTTTTTTTATTACTGATTATGAACAACAATTTTTTTTATGAAAATGCAAACTACATTTTGATTGTGGTGGTCTCCTGTCATGAATTTTGCTAAAAAGTTGTTGTCAGGCCAGGCAGACTATATTAGTTTAGAAAACACAGCAACAAGTAAAAACATGTAAATCAACAAAACGGACAGACACCTTTAATGCCTTTCACAAACCAGGCACAGTCCAGAAGTAATCCAAAGGAAAACCAAGTATTCCAGCTATAAAATGTTCCACTGTTGTAAAATAAAAAGCACAATCCAGTTGTAAAAACCTACTACACTTTATTTCTGTTAAGCACTTTTCATCTCACTTATAGCAAGACTTCTTCAGACCACATACAGTTTATTTATTTATTTATTTCAGTTTGGTGATCGGGTGGGTCCACTGGGCTCGAGAGTCCATTTTCAGTGGAGGCCCGGGGAGAAAAGCTCCAACATTACATAGTAAAACATTAGATATTGGAAAAAGTTACAATTCATGATACAGATACATAAGATAAGCAAAATACAATTGGTATGGAGGGTGCAGAAAAAAATAGAGACATAAACAGGTAAATTGGTAAGGCTTCACATTACATAGTAGACGTTGAGTTTGTGGATTAAGTAACTATTCAAAATTCAGACATGAACTGTTACATTGGTAAAGCTAAACTTGACATAGTAAGCATTAGGCATTCCAGTAAAGTGCCCCTCAGGATGCAGATATATAAGATAAGCAAGTTATAGTAGCAATTGAGGGTACAAACACTTTCAAGAACAGAGACATGAACTGGTGCAGATCCTTTGAAGACTAGAGACATGAACTGGTACATTAGTAATTTAGCAAATAGGTCATATGTTGCAAGAAAACAATTCCATTGTTTGTATAGAAAATGTGTCTTGTTTGGGTGCCAGAACAGGTACAAATGAAGGGAGAGGAGAACAGGGAAAGAAAACTAGATACAATATGTATGAAATGTGCAAGAAATAATCCTGAAGAGAGAGTCATTTCTAGAGGTCTTAAGTAGTAGGCAAAGGGGAAGTAGAGAAAATATGATTTAAAGTGAGGAGAGAAGAAGGCTAGGTGGGTAAAGTGCAATTGCACTTCCACTTAGAGAATAAGTACGAATGGGGATGTGATATGAAGTTGTTAGTGTTTTCAATAGTTCATAGAGAAGGAGGGAGAGAGTTCCATTTTTTGGCTAGGGAGAAGGACATGAGGTGCCGTTCAGCAGGGCAAGTTGGTTTGTAGACAGTGAGAAAGTTTAGGTGGGAAGATCTAAGTGGCCTGTTATGAGTATAAGGTTGTAGGAAGTTGGAAAGAGCAGGGCATATGGTAGGGTTAAAGAATATCTCATGGACAGTAGTAAGTTGGAGGTAGTCCCAGATGGTTGGAAAGTTCTAGCCAGTTAAGAATGTGGAGGGCAGAGCAATGGTGGGAGGTGTATTTGGCTTTTATGGCAAACTTGGAGATTTTATTGTAACAACTTTCCATTTTGGAAGAGATCGAGGCAGATAGGTTAGTTAGTATGGGTGCACCATACATCAGAGTGGGGAGAAGGTAGGTGGTGGCAAGGGTTTGTCTAGTAGAAGGAGTAAGATGGTGGATGTTTCTACATAGTAGGCCAAGTTTTGATGGGTTTTTTTTATGCTTAGTTGAATATGTGTGTTAAATTTTAGGTGTTCATCTATGGTGACCCCAAGTAGCTTAGCATAGGGAATGATTTCTATAGTATAATTGTTGTGGCTTCTGATTTGGAAAAAATTATTATCAAGTGGGCAAGATTTTGAAGGAGTGAAGAGTAGTATTTTAGATTTGTTAGCATTTAGAGATAAATGGTTTTGCAACATCCAGTCCTCAGTGGCAGAGGAGGTGGTTTGTGTGTAAGATTGAAGTTCTGGGAGGTTGGTGGCTCTGCAGATTAAAGTGGAGCCATCAGCATATTGTACTATTTTAGTTCTTGGGATGGCTGAGTGGAAATCATTGACAAAGATGTTAAAGAGCATAGGGCCAAGAATAGATCCTTGGGAAACTCCAGTAGGGGTGGGAAGGAAGTCAGAGGTGCCTTTCTTCCATTTTACAGCTTGAGATCTATCAGATAGATAACTTGAAAACTAGGACAGGGAGTTGTGAGAAAGGTTAAGATTAGCCAGATGGCTGAGGATATGGGTATGGGAGATGGTGTTGAAAGCTTTGGAGAGGTCTAGTAGAACTGTAGAAATGATATTTCCGGAGTCACCGACATGGTTGACTATCTCTAAGAATGAGAGAAGAGCAGTAATAGTACTATGGCCAGGGCATAAGCCATGTTGGGTTTGAGAGATTAGATGGTTTGTGGTTAGGAAGGGCATTAGTTGGGTGTGAATGCATTTTCCACTATTTTTGATATTGGGGAGAGGATGGCTACGGAGTGAAAGTTAGATGTATTATTATTTTTAATGCCTTTGTGAAGAGGATGTATAAAGGCAGAACACCAGAGTTTGGGGACATAAGATTCTTGTATGGATCTGTTGATTAAGATGCTAATGGGGAGGGCTATGCCATCTGCAGCAATTTTTAAGAACTTAGAGGGAATGTTATCTGGGGAATTGGAGCATGATTTCAGCTTGCTGAGGAGATTTTTTTATGTAGGAAGTTGGAATTGGATTACGTTCAAAGTTGGGAGGGTTGGGTTTAGAGGCTGGGGTAGAATGACTAGCTTGTAAGGGTGGGGTGTTTGGGAAGGATTTAGTTAGTTCAGCAATAGAGTTAATAAAGAAGGAGTTGAAAAGAGAGGTGATTTCTGCATCGGTCTTAGTAGTATCAGGGCAAGGGTTGTTTTTAGTGCCTGGGTGAAGGAGTGAGTTGATGGAGTTCTAGAACTATTTGGGCTTTGTGGAGTGGTTGGTCTGGAGTTTCATATAGTAGGATTGTTTATCCTTGATTATGTGTCTTTTGGTGAGGTTGTGGAGTTGCTTTTATTTAAGGAGGGTTTCAGAAAGTTTATTGTGCTGGGAAAGTTTTCAGCATTTATCTTGCTGTTGCATAAGTTCTTTGGTTTCCTTGGTTAGCCATGGTGCGGGGTTGGGTTTGACTCTAATAGATCATGGAGGTGCTTGGGTATTAAGTACATTTAGGAAGGTGGAATTGAAGTGATCAACAGCGTTATCTAGAGGGAGTGTTTTTAGAGTGTTCCAGTTAGTTTGTTTGAGGGTGTTAGAGAAGGTTGTAGGGTTGACGTTAGTAAGGTTATGAGTATGAATATAATGGTGCTGGTGAGTTGAGGAATGGGTTGTTTGAAGGATAAAGGCAGGCAGGTGGTCACTAACAGAATCAGGAAGGATGCCTGAGTCTAAAATGTTGTTAGGGTGGGTAGTTAGTATCCAGTCCAGAGTGGATCCTGGAAGATTGGTTTTGTTGGGTCTGGTGATAGAGTTAGTAAATTGGGTGAAGTTGAAGAGACTGACAGATATGGTGGGATATTGCTTGTTAATTTTATTCCAATCTAGGTTGACGTCACCTAGAATGTAGGTCTCTAGGTGGATATTGGTTGAGGCCCATTGGAGGATATCTTCTAAAGTAGTAGTGTTGTTACCTTGGGGAATATAGAGGGATATGATACAGATACTTTTATGAGTGTTCATTTGTAGTACGCCTATGACAAGTTCTGCGCTGTTAAACTGAGGAGTGGGATTTGGGTAAGGAATAATGGGAAGTGTATTAGAGAATACTAAGGCTACTCCTCCACCTCTTCTATTCGTGCAGCCATATCTAATGGTATGGTAACCAGGGGGTAGAATTTCTGAGTCAGAGATGTATGGTTTTACCCAAGTCTCAGAGATGGCTACTATGTCTGGCTGGTTCTGGTTAAGCCAGGCATGGAAGTTAGTTACTTGATTTCGTAAACTTTGGGCATTTAGAGTAACTAATTTAAGACTTTTGAGGCTGGCAGATGTGGTGTTTTTTGGAGGGATGGTGTTGTTGATGGAACTAGGTCCAGGGTTAGGGTGTATATCACCTGCTTGAAGTAGGTGGATGAAGAGAGAAGGTAGTAAGTGGTTAAGTTTTCCTTTTGAGTGCAGGGGATGATATGGAAGAGGTTTAGGGAAGTTGTGTTTTGCTAATGTGGGTAAGATCTTTGGTTTGAAGTAGTAGAGGTGATTGGGCTGGACTAATGAGGCTGAGATGGTGTGGAAGTGAAGTATTGTAAGGGTGAGATGGGGGCTGGGAGAGGTGCAGTGGGATGTGAGAGAAGGGGGAAGATGAGTGGAGAAATAGGAGGTAGTATGGAAAAGTAGAATTAAAGTTAAAGTTAGCAAGGTATTAGTGGGGGTGAGAAGGGTAGGTGGTGAAGATGAGTTCATAGTGAGATGGAGTAAAGAAGGAGTGATAGTGAAGGAGAGGTAGAAGGTATGGAGTGAAGGAGAGAGGAGTAGAGTAGAGGGATTTGTATAACATGTGTGGCTATTAATTGAGGGGTGGGTGTGAGAGGAGGACTATGAGTGGAGGGGTAGAGGAGGATGAGACTTCTGGCAAGAATAAATGTAAGAGTACTGGGGGCGGGTGGGATATGAGGGCAGGGTAGAGGAGCAGAGTGAGCCTGCAGGGCGAACAGAGCAGGTAGAGCCAAGAGAGGAGAATCCAACTGGAGAAAAACCATCTGTGAGAAGGGCTATGGACAAGGGCTAGTCCTGTTGTACTGGGTAAGTTTCGATCTAGGGGAAACACTAAGGGCAGGGCCAGAGAATGATTGGTTGGGAAATAGAATATTTAGATTAGTAACTCATGCAATGTAATTTAGGAAAGTAGCATAAGTAGAATAAATATCCTTAGAAGTGCTGACATCTAGTGGTGGAAATGGGGTAGTGCTTGGGTGCTAAAGACTGAGATATACCTATGGGATGCAGGGAGCTTTGTAGGAGGGATGTGGGGGCTTATGACTGTGGGGGGCTGCAAGCACACACATGAGAGGTCAGGTTAGAAGGGGATAATTGTATGAATACAGTTCCAAGGTATGATTAAACTACCTACACAGTGGGTTTCTGATGGGGTTCCCAAGGCAGGTAGGTCACAGTTTAAACAAAAATGGGCAGTTCAGGGCATCCGTTCAGAGATGGAAGGAGAGCTTTCTTTGAAGTTTATTAGCAGGGATGGCACCTGGGTAGAATGGCTGTAAAACAGAGATATTAGAGTTAGAAATTGTTAGGGGAACGGGGAGGGAAGTTCAGGAGAAAAAGAGCGAGGGGGGTATACTGCTGAGAGGAGGAGAAGGAGGGGGGGCAGGGGAGAGAAAGAAAGACGAGATAAATAAGGAAGGAAGAGTGCAGGGAATATCAGATGTAGTAGAAAGTGAAGACGCATGAACAAATACCACATACAATTGTATTTACAATACTTAAAAATGTTACTTAAACCAGTTTGAAAAAAACATGCAGGTTCCGCTTGTTTTGCGAGCACCGTAGACCAGAGTGTGAAGACACTATTAGTAACATGCTAGGAGATTTATCAAATGGCTTGCTGGACATAATAGGTGAACTTTTAGAGTATATCAAGGGAAATGACAAATGAGAGTCCATATAACAGTTTTAAAAACTAGTCGCTACCACATATAAACATTTAACAAAGCACAAGAGCAGAGCGTACTATAAGCAGGGTCAATTGTTGCAAAAACACTAGAACTATAGCTAAAGAGGTGATAAAAACACAGGGAAGCAATTCAAAATATCAACAATGCCCTTAAGCAGAGCCTACAGAGAACAGGGTCAGTTGGTTATATAATGCTAGAGATATCTAGCTATTTCATAGGCATATGGATGGATTAAACTAAGCGATGCACTTGAGCAGAGCAGTGATCGCAAAACTGGGGTATTGCTGATAGAGGAAGCTGTGTGGCTAGTACCGCAGTGGACTTTATATAGCACTTTACATAATGTAGATAGCACGCGGACAGGATATGGTGTGCTTTAGAGTCCGCTTGGCGGATTCAAATCAACAGCGTTGAAAGTACGTTACTGGCTAGTTAGAGGGCAGGTTGGAAAAAGCACACTGATGCCTGGTGCTAGGCTCGGACATCAAGTTAAAAAGTTAGTTGTAAAGAGGAAATTCCCAAGATGCAAAAAACTCCCTCACCAGCCTCAGTAAGAAGCTGAGATCCCTCATAAAATCCTCCAAAGCTAGTTACGAAAATAAAATTGCCAAAGATTCCAAAGACAACCACAAGGCATTCTATAGTTATGTCAAGAATCTAAATGGTAATGCTCAGATCTGCTCTGAGCAACAACAGAATGGCATTAAATATACTGATCCCAAGGATATTGCCAATATCCTGGCAGATCGATTTAATGCCAACTTCACCCTCCTCTCACCCCCTAAAGGGCCCATCTCAATACAAAAAATTGCCAAATTTTGATAATCACGGCTACACAGGTAGAAACCTCACTCTCCAAAGCTAAGAATACAGCATCCATGGGACCAGATGACATCCCAGGCTGTGTACTACATGAACTACAAAATGAACTGGCACCTCACCTAAGTGTCATGTTTAATCATAGCCTCACCTCAGGCTTCATGCCCACTGAGTGGCGCATAGCTACAGTTATCCTGCTCCACAAGGGAGGAGCCACCTTGGATCCCAAGAACTATCGTCCCATCAGTCTGACAAGCCTGATCTGCAAGGGCATGGAATGCATTATCATGGAACTTATAAACAAAGATATTGGCAACCTTCAAACACTGGACCCCACCCAATTTGGGTTTGTGAAGGGCTGATCTTGTCTCCTGAATCTGATTGACTTCTTCGAATCAGTCTCCAGAGCTGTGAACGAGGATAAGGCGGTCCACACAGCCTATCTGGACCTCGCCAATGCCTTTGACACAAACCCCCACTCTGGAATCATAGCTAAACTTACTAAGCTGGGCATAAATCCTTACGTCATTCGATGTGCTGCCAACTGGCTTACTGACAGAACCCAGACTGTAAAAGTAGCCGACTCCAAATCCAGCTCCAGATAAGCGACAAGTGGAGTACCTCAGGGTTCAGTCCTGGGACCACTCTTGCTTGGCATCTACTTCTCTGAAGTACAGGTCAACACTAAGGGACTGGCTAACAAAGTTCGCAGATGACTACAAACTGGCAGCCATTACTGAATCCCCAAAAGATGTGGATATACTACAAAAGGGCCTTACAGAAACAGATGCCTGGTGCCAGAGCCATGGGCTCAAGCTTAATGCCAAGATGTGCATAGTTATCCCCTTTGGAAAAAAACATGTACCCATGAATTACCACATAGGTGGCAGGACACTAAACATCGAAAGTGTGATGAGAGACTTAGGGACACAGGTGGACAGTGGTCTCACTTTCAATAGCTACATCACCAGAACAGTCAAGAAATCCTTCTATGTGGCACACGTCATCACTAAGGGCTTTTCATCCAGAAAAAAGGAGGTCATTGTCCCACTGTACTCATCCCTCATTAGACCTATTACAAAGTATAATGCCCCGTTTGGTATGTACCTCACAAGACATCTGCAACAGCTGGAAAGGCCACAGAAATACCACACTAAAAGAATCACTGGCCTAAAGCAGATGCCATATGCTGACCGTCTATAAAAACTCCAGCTATACTCTGTGGCATATTGTCTACTCAGAGGCGATCTCTGCTTAACATACAAGGCCATGTCAAACCCTGAGCTGTTGGACATGCTCCACTTAAAGAAATCCCAATCCCTCAGAGCCACACTCTCCAGGGATCTAAACCTTGTCATCACAATGAACAAAACATGCTGGAGGGATAGGTTCCTGACCCAGAGACTCTCCATACTCTGGAATAGACTGCCCATACATGTGAAGCAGAGCGCCTCATTGGCCCTCTTCAAAAGGAACCTTGATGATTGGATGGGAGATAGGAAATTCACCCCGGGGATCATGTCAGTCACCCTGCTAGACAGTGGTCCAGAGAAGTAAATATTGTGGGAAGAAATATCCAGGGAATTGTTATGGCTAGGCTTGCATAGGCCCTAGGGCCGATAGCCTAGTACCAACATATGAATCTATGAAATCCAACATCAGTTCCAGCTACAATACACAATATAGTTTATGAAAGAAACCTTGACCGGAGATGCAGAACATAACCCAGCAGCAAGATAAGCCAGGAAATATCAGTGCATATAAACAGCAGCTGAGTAAGCTGAGGATTCTCGGAGCACATGCACAACATCTACATAAGCCATGGATCCTCAAAGCACATGAACAGAGATGGACCACCCAATTCACACAAGGCACGGTTTAAAAAAGGGCAGGAGTAGTAATATCTACAGCCTTGCCCGTTTCTGTGAAAGCAGTTGTCTAGAATGAAAACATTCAGTAAGTAACAGTACAATATCTACACAGCAGTATAATCATAACCATATAACCTACCAGTGAGACGAGCAGCCAGCCACAAGACCATTTAGGGGCTGTGGAAGCTAAGGGGAACAATTCAAAATGTCGCCACTAACGCCACCAACTATAAGTAATCCTTAAAGTTACTTCACACTGTGGTATAAAACCTGTTCCAGTCTCAAGTTCCCTTCAATTAATTACACAAGTAAACTATGCTGCTTGATTAGTAATTGATAAATGATACATCAATTAAGTTAGTGCTTCACTGTTACTTAGATTCCAATAAATGAAGCTCCTAAGTAATGTGCTGTGTGTGTTGCTTACATTAAAAATATGTAGGCTCTTGCTGAAATACATGTACTTGCATCATACAATAATTAAATCAATTTTATAAGTTTGTGTCAAGTGTTATGAATTTATATTTATGTTTAAAATAAATACTTGTTTAAAATGCATAGTTGAAAAACATAGTTAAAAAGTTTATGAATTTATATTTAGAATAAATACTTGTTTAAAATGCATAGTTAAGAATGCATACTTAAAATGTTTCACTTCTACTAGGTCTATTACTTGAAACATATTTTAATACATAAATAAATCAAAATATTAATACATAAATCTCCTCTACCGAAACTGTTACAACTATTTGCTTAAAGCATGCAATATTTAAATAAATTTAAGTATCTAACAAATCTGTCTAACAAACATGTCTAAAATACATTTCCTGAAGTTTATAAAACAAACAGCACTAGTCCTAAATTACCTGATAATGTGCATTCAGGAATGATGAATAATAAATAATAAGCAGGGCTAAGGAAAGGCAAGGGAAAAGGCGGGGGGGGAGGGGGGAATTCTACAAAAGTTTCTATGTACCCTCTAGAATGCATGTTTAGATTTGTGACTTCATGAATAAATTATCTTGAAAAGCTCTCCAATTTCAATATACAAGCTATTGAATAAATTTCATTCAAACCAGGGGCATGACAAGCACGGGTTCTTAGCTGCCAGAACAATTCTAATCTTTCCAAGAGTAAAGCAAATGGTCCACCTCTCCCGTCTACTGCAGCACTGTCTACTGCTCAAAAATGTCTGGACTGTACCTGGTTTGTGAAGGGGTCTGTCTGGAGACTATATTAGTTAACAAATGGAAATTAATGAATAAATACAATAAAATACATTGTCAGGCTACAATGACACTTTTAATCTGTTATCTACAGCACATCCAATCTTCAATATTTTAGTGCCTAAGTCATTCCCTTCTACCGGTTCTGTTCCGTCTGGCTATTCTATTAGACATATAATCTGAAATACCTTATTAAATGGTATAGGTTCTTCCTCTCTTTGTATCCTTAGACAACTTTTTGGCTGTGTGTTGGAGCTTTGTAATGCTATGCCTTGGTCATTTTTGGATTCATGCACCCTCATGAATGCATCTGAATATGATTATTCACCCAATAGCTTTCATAACCACACTGATAAGTATTCTATCAAAATAAGTGTCTTCTTCCCAATGCCTCAACTGTTTAAAAGTGCATAAAATATTTTCCTATGTTCAAGAAATAAGTTAAATTGGAAACAGCTGCAAATTTATTACCTTTCTATACCTAGCTTGTACTTCTAGCTGACTATTACAACCCTGCCTCTTATCATCACAGATGCTTATCACTTCAAATTTACTATTAATATTTTTCTTCTAACGTACCTCTTATCACAGATGCTTATCAGTTGTCTTTTTTTAAGTGTTATTATACTGGCAAAGTATAACAGTCCTTGTAGTTCTCTGCCATCAGCTAAGACACTATACCTAATTTGGTAATGACACAGTAATAGAATGCAGCCACAACCATTCTAGAGGATAATTTATCCTATTCTAGAACATAACACCACTAGCTGCATGCTTTTCAGAGGCAGACATTTAGACAAGTTTAAAAATGTTAGTCACGTCTACAAAATCTAGCCACATGATCCTTTCTCATATTTAAACAGAGTATGTCTACAGTGATTATCTTTTAGAACAACAAGGAACGCAACATCCCACAGAGCAAATGCCTTGCTGCTGAATAAAAATGAAAAGTATAATCCAAAACAAAACAGGCAGCAAAGGCAACCACAAATTTCAAGGAACGTCAGTACTCACTTCAATATAAAGCAAACTGAAATTTTTTATTGTGCACACTCACTAAGCGCTTTCAGTACTTGCTTCATCAGACCATCAAGAGCACATATCCCAGGTCACTCCTTATATAGCAACAGCCTAGGCAATTATAAAATTAAGTATCAGTTTTCTTTAAAGCAACAGTCCCATATTAGCTGCACTCTAAATATAGTATGAAATAGGTAATGAAAGCATATAAGAAATGACAACACATATATAGACTTTAAAACCACTGCCTACAGCACTCAAACTATCTAAAACTAGCCCAATCATATGTTTTAAGATTCAGATAATTATTATTTTTGTTTTAGGAGAGGGTCCCTGTAATAAGTTGTGCCATCCAGCATGTACATAATTTATCCATTTGGTATCTCCAGTTGATATTAATTTATTTTTTATCATTTTTTTGCTGTAGTCAAGTACAGTTTTTACAAATTGGTTTCAAATTGGGCTAGTTTCAAATAGTCTGAGTGCTTTTTATTTTCTTTCATTTCTCCCATCACCCTCTCGTTTCCTACTGTCAGCCTAGCAACCTAAATCTCACCTGTTTTTTTAATAGTTCATATATAATATTGAATACTAATTTTGTTTTTTTCCTCACATTGTTTCTTTGCAACCTGGTATAATTATAGTGCCATCACGTCTGTTTAATAAGAAGTTATCATAACATTTCATTATATTGCACTGTTGTTTTAAAACTGTATCACACAGTGTTGTATAATGTGTCTTTCTTTTTTTACACTTTGTACAGTTACCTTTTATGACTTTATGTTATTTTCTAACTCTCAATAAGTGCAGTTGTTAATTGCAAATTGTAATTTTGTACTGGAGCTTTTCTCCTTGGATCTCCACTGAAAAATTATCTTTTTAAGCCCAGACAGACTTATCCAGAAAACAAATGCCAATTAAAATAATAATAATAAAATGATAACATGCTTTAAGTTACAATTTGTTATGAGAAAATGTCGCACTAAAAGATTTTGAGCTTGTATCTGTGAGGTAACACAAGGTCAGGCAAGTACATTTTTGAATTTATTGTAGTCCTGCTTATTGGGCTACTCCATGTCTGTGATGGTTGGTAGCAGTTCTCCACTAAACTGGGCTAATAAGAGCCTGGTCCCTTCATCTCAGTCTACCCTCTCCTGGGGGTATACCTCTTAAAAGTGACGCAAAATGACTTGAGATCCTCCTTCTAGGTAAGTTCTTTTAGTAGCAGCACTGTACTTCAGGAAGCAACTGAATCACCTACTATAACTACACCTTCAGCTGCGGCTTCTATAGTCTGTATTAACTGCTCAACTGTGGTCATCTTCACAGGTACAGACACACATTGATTTACTCATAAAAATTTCTGGTACACCACAAGACTGTCACTCTCTGTGGTGGGAAATTATGCCCATGTTAGCAGTTACAGATCTCAAGACTTTAGCATCAATATCTTCAGTAAAAATATCCATACTCTCTACCTATGTGGAAGACCATTAGTCTTTATGAAAACAATACAGTTTATTGTATACAAGTGATAATAAGGCATGTTCTCCCCAAGCAAAAACAAAAGAAATTCTGATTTAACTAAATAAACAGCAAGTACCTTTAACTCAGCAGTCTCGCTTGTAGCTTTGTCCTTGTCTGTTTTCCTTTGTCAGGAACAATTTCCATCTTCATTCTCAAGTGTTCCTTCCATGTGGTTGATAGTCTTTTCCAGAGCTGCTACTGATACACAGTCGCTTTCTAAAAACAACAAATGTTTTCTGACTGGGCTTCTCTCATGACTCTTTTTACATTACATTCAATAGCTCTTTAAGCAAGCCTGCTCTTCATAATACAGCCAGATGTCTTTTATTATTAAAGAAACAACTATAACTTAAAGAAACATCACGCCATTAAAATGAGATCTTCATAATACTGCTATAAACATTACTGGACATTTTATGTCACTTGTTTTCCATTTGTTGAGAAATGCAACTGTCTCTCCCTCTGTCTATAATATAATCGCTCCACTCAATATCCGAGTATCTTTCAGTGAAAAAAAAAATGAGTGGCACTCAAGCATCTCGTATTGCAGTGTGCAAGCTACTCCACTTAAGAATGGAGCATAATCATAATTTTTTGTATGGGGAAACTCCCTATACCACCAAGCATGAGGATGCACTCCTCACACTGCCTGGAAATTATATATACTAAGATCATGCAACAGTGGAGAAAGGTCAATATAATAATGCTAATTTTCTTAATAAGTGATAATATCTGAGTGAAGGAGTTTCCCAATAGGGAGAAACCTGCCAGAAATGAAGCTCTTAGATGATTGCTTTTTTTGTGAAGCCTTAGAGATGCTTCTTTTCAAGAAAGCAAGAATGTTCTGACAAAAACGTCATTTAAATGCAATATTTCCCACATTGGGATTAGCCAATCAGGAGTCATAGTGAAGGAGTTGGGGAGGCATAGCTTTTTCATGCTGGATGGTAGTTTTTATCTGGGTGGGAAACAAACCATATAGTCTAATGGCTACTACAGAAGTGGGGATGATAAACATTATGGTTTTCTGAGTCTGGTATGTACATACTTATCTGAGACAGTACTGTATGGTATCATCAGTACCATATACAGCACATGTGAGGCATCAGTTTTCATCTTTAAATTATGTTCATATAGTAAGTATAACAAAATAATTTGCATTACAATGTACCTAATATTGATATTCATAATGTGTTGTTACTTTGAACTGTCACAATTGTTTTTATATACTATATATATATATATATATATATATATATATATATATATATATATATATACATATATATATATATATATATATACATATATATATATATATATATATATATACATATATATATATATATATATATATATATATATATATATACACTGCATTTTTATTTGTGATATATAATGTATACTACATTTATGTGAAACAACTTTTAATGTACCAATAACTATCAAGTAAAACTTTTTTTCAAGTAGCTCCTGCTCTTGGGGTTAAAGAAATATTGATGATCTCACAAGAGCTGCATTTCTTAATTTTTGCAAACTGAGTCATATGAGTCAAGGAGAAAAAAAAGAGAAAATTAACGTGGGTTGATTAGTTTGGAGTTTCTGTTCTGCTGTAAAATTGCATGTGTCTGTGTGTTTCTGCATCTGTGCAGGAGCAGCACAAGTGTGTGTGTCTGTGTGTGCACTCTGAAAACATAGCTTAATGTATTGTGGTTTTGTATGCATCTTTAACCACTTTCACAGCAGGTAGTACCGTATATGAAATGCGTCTGTTTTCCTCCATACATGCTGCCTAATGTTTGGAATTGTCTTTTTGTTACATTTGTACCTCAAAACTTTATGTAACATCCTCCATGTTAAAAATTTGCTAAAGAAAGAGCACATAAATAAGGCAGAAACCATAAAATGTGACAAAAAATAAAATCTATTAACTGAATAAATAGCACTATCATCACAGAGAAACAAATAAAATAAGTTATGATTAAGTTATAATGCAATAAGCAACTGTGGAGGATAGACCCTTAGCAATTAGTGAGCATTTCTTTGTAATGTATAAGCAGTTTGAATCCCACCACCTGAAGATTATAAAGGATGTCATTATAGGTATTAACATCCAGATAAATGAACAAGTGTCATTAAGAGAATTTATTGTTGTTAAATTGTTATTATACAATGACTGCCCATTAACATTCAAAAATGAGCTCGCTGATTGGTCAGCCCAACCAGGTTGTCTGTTGTAAATTGAGCATATACCAATGGAAAAAAGTCCGCTCACTGAGACTTTCTTCTATTAATATATTCTATGGAAATTCTATTTTTCTTTAAATTTAAAAAATGTATATTCTACGGAAATTCTGTTTTTCTTTAAATTTAAAATATATATATATATACTTACAAAAACTGGAGACTTTGAAAGAATGAGACAGATGAGACAGAGAAAAATACAAGGATAATCAGATATGTTATGCAAAACAAGAGAAATGTTCTGATAATCCTTATATTTTCTCTGTCCTGTCTCTCCCAAATTTTTGAAGTCTCTCAATTTCATTTTTTTTAATTAAAAACAAAGGAAAAAAAAAAAACAACAGAGATCTTCAGTTCTTTTTTGCTTCCTTTACAGAGCATTGATGTACTGTGTGAGCAGGGGAATGTAAGCCCCATTTGCATGTGCAGTATATCAAGAAAGACTCCGGATATGGTGGAAAAACATGGAATAGCAGCACAACACCATTATACAAGGACATTATTTAAGAAAAGGAAGTAAATTTTTTTCTTAAATAATGTCATTGTATAATAGCAATAACCCATGGCTGGGTGTGGGTAATGCTAATTTACCCATGGTTGGCTTTGTTTGCTCACGAGGGTGAACCACACCAACCGTGGGTAAATCCAGCATTACCCACACACAGTTGTAGGTTATTGCTATAATGTTCAAGACTAATACTCCATTTTGTGTTAACAAATTTCTATTGAACCACTACCTAGTACTTTTAGTAGTTTTTCCCTCCTTGTCCTAGATGAATATATACATATATATATATATATATATATATATATATATATAGTGTCAGCACTTATTCTTTCTTTCTTCAGCATTTCATATTCTGCTTCATGTATCATACATTGGCGGTTTATATTCTGCAGTATGTCTTTCTTGATGTATGTATGTTTGAAGACTGCAGCACATATCCAACAGATTTCTTTGTCTGAGAGTCAGCTTTATGCAGACATTATTTATTTGAGTTTAGAATTTAACTGCTGTTGTGTTTCTATACACCACTGACACATCTAGACAGAGGGTTATGCTAAAATTCTTCTTGGATTTAATAGTTGTCAAAAATGCTTTTAATTGTAATAATGCTTCACACCATTAGAAGTCATATCTGTGGGGAGAAATGACAGTATCTTATCTGCTCCAAAGAAAAGTAAAAATTGCAAGACATCTGGCAGCATCATCTGTAAAGTTCAGATTGTAAATTGAGTGTACAAAATGTGAAAAAAAGACATCTGTCAGCATCAGCTGTGACATTAAAGCTATTATTGCAATTTGCTTACAGTTTAAAATATAAGAAGTGGTTCTGTAGCATGAGCCTTATGTACTGTCAAGAGAAGCTAAACAAGAGACAAGTAGCATCTTTTTGAGAACATGTAGATAGTAAGAAACTGTCAACTGACTGCTTGTTCTCCAAAATATCTATTTTAAAATTCTGTTTATGCTAAAAAAATGTGGAGACTCATTTATGCATGATGTATCTTTTGGGTTTAATATTACTCAGGCAATCTGTGTGTTCTTTTAAAGAAACATTGTCCATTACAATGGGCTCTTCATAATAGTGCTATAAACATTATTATACATTTTATTTCAATTGTTTTCCATTTGATGAGAAGTGCCACACTCTCTCTCCCCATTAAGTAATTGCTCCATACAACATCTTTCATTGAAAAAAAATGTGCATGTGCGTCTGTATGTGTGTGTGCGTGCATATGTATGAAGGTAAAGATTTAGAACTGCACACCAGCTGTCCTTCACTTTATTAAGGATGTGAATTTTTCCTGCCTACTTACATCTCCCCAGGGATTCAGGCTAAGACAATGAAGCTGCTGGTGAAGCAGACATGGTCCAGTCAGTACAGAGGGTGGGCACAAAGAATCAGATGCTTAAAAATCTCACTGTTTCCTTCTGCATCCTGAGTAGAGGTGAAGGCATGAACAATTGGAAAAGGGAAAAAAAAATCTCTAATACCTGGAAGACATCACAATTGGATGCTGTTTTCTCCCCTCTTCATATTCTTCACGACATCACACTTCTCTTCCTGGACTGTGGGCATCTAGACACAAGCTGGTAAGTCACTGGAAGTAATAACTACAAAGATGGAAGACAGATGCTGAGGGATGACAGACCATAATCAGTTGAATGAGGCACTTAAATTAGAAGTCAAAATAGTCACTGAATAGTCTTTGTCTATTTTTCACATAATGCAGTCTACCGTAAAGTGATTCTGCAATCTATCTCAGCTGATATTTTTAGTCTGGCACTTAATGAGTCCTCTCAAAAACTGTATCCTAGATTCACAGCCAAAAGCATGTCCTGCCACAGTTCAATGGATAACAGGAGCCACAAAAGATGGAGTGAAAAAGCGCAAGGTCTGCACATATGTGAAAAAAATAACAATCTATCTAGTCTCAGTTTTGCCTGAAACCTAACAAGTTCACAACGATGATAAATGCAAGCAGTAAAAGCATGATGTCATGACGTATATCAGGATATAAACTATAATTATGAGGTATTCTGTAATGAGGTCAGCGGTCTAATACATAATGCAGGTTGTCTCAATACTGAATTACTATTGATTATGATGCACACAAGTTGTTGAGAACTTCAGTCTTGTTTAAGCTCATATTTTTAAAAAGGTTGTTGTTTGTCTTTAGGCTTTTCCCGGTAAGGGGTCGCCACAGCGGAACTCCAGTCCACTAATGATTGGCAGTAAATTTTTATGAAACGCCGAGGTGCCAGCTCGACACCCAACCTTCAACGAAGGCACACCCTTTTACGTACGCATGTCTTTTGAATGCTACCCAACAGCGGGAAGGACATGCAGACTCCACACAGAAGGCACTCCCAAGCCCAGCCAAGAATCAAACGGGAGAACCTCTTGCTGTGAGGTAACAATGCTACCACTGTATTTTTAAAAAGGTATGCTATAATTCGTCAAGTGTCAGCCTCATCATCATCATCATGCCATCTTTAGCTTAAAAGCTGTGTAAGTAAGCTGCTTAAAAAGGAAAAGACAAGACTAGCAATTTCAACACAGACAGAATTCTAACAAATGCTGCTGATTATACTGCTAAACGATGTAATACGTTAATAAAAAATACCACATCCTATGGAATGAAAGTTAATTTTCATGATGCACAAGGGTGAGATGAAATGAATAATTTAGACCTATTTCACTCCTTATGATTTTCTGATTACAGAAAAGTATCCTAGCAGATAACAAATATTTAGTAGCTGTCACTGTCATACAGTAGACACTGCCATAGTCATACTCCATACCTGTAAGAAACTTTATAGTAAAAAAGTTAGATGGTCTGTTGAAGACACTGAGCCTATTAGCCACTCTGACCAAGGAAGAAGAGTGCTCCAGCTGGAGTGATTTTCAACCTATAGAAAGTAAGTCAACAAAAGTAGCAAACTGTATAGATGAAAAGTATAAATACAATGCTAGGCATGTAAAAATCCTAAACCACCACCAAAGAGTGTCTAACATAGTGGGAGCCTATCTAATTGCAAGAATATTGCAACAGCATAGCAGAAGTTAGTGTAATATCAAGGGATACTATATTCTATTTACTGTGCTATTGTAGGTTAATAATAATCATAGTTTGTTTAACAAGAGTGTCTCAAAGCTTGGTCACTGGACATATATATATATATATATATATATATATATATATATATATATATAAAACCATTGTGGAATGCAAAAAAAATTACTGCAAAGTTCAGATAGCACAGAACTGGTGTGTGCAAATATTTCAAAAGGTGAATTGCAAAGGAACATAGCATAAACTCTCAGCTGCAGAAAACTTGTCCGCTACAACCTTAGTACACTAATGCAGAAAACATCACTACCTGTTTTTTTTTTTTTTTTTTTGTGAAAGATCTGAGCAGTTCTTCCTAATGTCACTTAGACAAATAAGTAGTGAAATGGTCATCCGTACCTGATATTTGGGAATAAAACTAGATAAACCGCGTCTCTTAACATTCATATTCAGTCCTCCATTGCCAAAGCTAACAGAAAATTGAACATGCCATGTAAGCTAACAGATTATGTTTGAAAGGATAATATAATACAATCTAACTGCACTGCATTTCCCCCCACACCTACACCCCCTTACATATATATATATATATATATATATATATATATATATATATATATATATATATATATATGGATCTACTTCACTTGACCTAAAACTCATTTGACTGACACCCAAATGAACTATATTTAATTTGACTGACAACTCATTTGACTGACTCCCATTTCACCGACAGCTTACAGTGCTGAATTTCAACATACTAAATCTCACACACACTTAGAACACCAATAACTAACCCTTTCCAGAATTTAACAACTACTTACTAACCCTCTTAACAGAAACCGGACAATGTACCACCAAACTAGGTGGGGGGCTGTGCCCCACCACCCCCCCCAATTATATATGCTAACTCCAGGATCGCACTACAGTGGGGAAAAGGGCATATACCTTTAACTTGCCTTACAGTGCTCTACACGCCAGTACTGCTGTCAATGCACAAAATATTCTCCAAATTACTTTAGATACTGCCCATAAAAATGTTAAGAGACAAACCCACATTTAGAAACACTGCAACACTACTTTCTACATGACTATTGGAATTCTAACAGTCAGCACTATAAGTTACAGTAATTCTTTTTATCCCAAGCAAGTCACAGGTGAAGGACAACCCACACGTCTATGTTTTAAATGTTAGTGAAATGGGAGTCAGTCAAATGAGTTGTCAGTCGGTGAAATGGGAGTCAATCAAATGAGTTTTCAGTCAAATGAAATTTAGGTCAATTGGGTGTCAGTCAAATGAGTTTTAAGTCAAGTGAAGTAGACCTATATATATATATATATATATATATATATATATATATATACTAACTGCACTGCACTCCCCTTACACACCTAAACCTCCTTATGTAAAAAAAAAAAAAAAAAAAAACTAAACAATCTGAATCAATATACAAATACAGAAAATTCACCAACATGATATTGTATTTAAAGTACAGGTGAGCAGTTATAAATAAATTATAAAATAGAGAGTATAGTAGATAACAGCTGATAGGTTAATTTGAAAGTTATCAAATGAAATGGCAGTAGACAGATATGGGAGCAGTTTTATAATAAGACATAATTAGTACACAGGATTTAGAAAGAATGTCTCTCCTATATGTGAGTTTACATATAGCTATTTAACATCACAGATGGCTAACGCTATTATGAAGTGTTGATATATACTCTTTTCAGATGATGTTTTAAAGGAAGTGATTTCTGAATCTCTAAAATTTGCATTTAGAAGGGTATTATGTATTTCTCCTATGATGGCACACAGTAATTAGTTTAAGAAGTCTATTTGTTATAAGAGTAAGAGAAATGTTAAGTGTACAAACTGTCAGGGTTGTACATATATGCAAAAAGAGGATGCTTGCTTTTCATAGTAGATCAATTTTATACTGTAAGTCAGTGATAGTCATTTATGCCCTTTCATGTAGCTGTCCTAAAATATGTATTAGAGAAATGACAAGAGTGGTAAAGCGGTAAAGCAGAGAATACTAGAACATGTATGTGATATTAGAAATGGAAAAATAACAGGGAAGTGGCTAGTCATTTTTTTTCTGTTTTGTAAGAACATAATTTGAGTGAGTTCAGATTTCTGGTACTTCTGTGACATCCAATGTTAAAATGTTGGTTACAACAAAATGAATATTTTACACTGACATATCAGATATATTGACATAAAGGACTGGATGTAGTTAACTTGGGCATCTTTCTTTAAGGGAACAGATTACTTTTTTAGGAGGAACAGCTGGATTGATTGATGAATTCATTCATTTATCTAATTGTTAATAGATTGAAGTATTTAAGTGGTAATATGATATTTTATGCTTGTTCCCCTGGAATGGTACACAGAAAAGGCACCAGGGACTTTTACTTTATACACAAATGTCCAGATTCATCTTAGGTTTTTGTCTGTGGCTCAGAGTATACTTGTAACACGCCTATTAGGGCAGTTCCAGGGGTATTTTTAATATGTTTTGCAGAACTCAAAGGAAACACATCCTTTTAGAAAAGGAAAGAATTGATCACTTCACAGAGTGGGGTTAGGTGTAGTATTTTTCGATAGTGGGATAAGTGAGGGGAAGCATGGGAGCATAAGGAGCTGCTCAGGTAAGCAGGTTTTATCTCACTTCCTTTGTTATCATACTACAGAAAAGTGATTAGAAAGACACAATATGGCAATTTTGCCCTTAGACTGAAATGGAAAGGGGGTGGAAACTTAAAGAATATTCAAGAAATGCAGGAAAATCATCAAAAGTAAAGGGCAGCTGGATGGACTGAGGAGGCTGCAAGAAAAATCAACAGAGCGACAAGACTATGATAAATAAGTACTAGAAGCCAGAAGTTGATTGGTTTTAAGGGACAGTTGAAGGAGGTAAAACAAAGGGAAATGTGTTACAATAGGATGCTATCAACAAATGATTAAAATAGAGATCTTACACATTTTACCCTGTATTGAAAATGATCAACACGGAAATTTCTTTAATGCATAAACAGCAACTGGCATCAATGTGCATGCACACTTCTGACACATTTACCATAAGAAAAATCTTTATAAAGCATTTTGTATAGTCTTTTTAAATACATCATCATTATAGTACTTTTTTCAAACTATGTTTCGGCACTAATAAACAGTTTTGAATGTAAAGTCTTTAATAGCAATATTTTGAAAGGCAGAACTTTGTGAAAGACGGGCTTTTGTGAATGTGTGTGTGTGACAGAGTGTGCACATCATACCTCTCAACTTCTTTGCTCAAGAAGTCTGAACAAAGTCAAAAATGATAGTGGGACAAATGCTTCGGAGCAGGGACATTTTTTTAAATATTAGTGAAATTCAATTCAAATGTTAATAGAACAAAGGGATTTGCATCAATATGCATTTTCTGAATGATTAAATATGAAACTCTTATGTATAGCATAACTGAATATTTGTAATCCACAATGACTTGCAAGAAAATTAAACATTTAATAACAGTTACAACATAAAATAAGAGGTATAATCGAGGACATTCTGCAACATCAAGAACAGCTAAGAAATTGCTGTGTGAGCTAATAATAAAACAAATGCATAGCAACTTAACCAATAGCCCATGTTATAAGTGCATTAATGCCCTTCAAGATAGATGTAACACAGAAACTGCAGGCCTTCCAGAAGTAAGGATGCCCTCTTTCCACAGTATCAGACTTCACAACATCTCTTGGTGGTATGTATTTCCCTGTAATATTCACCCTTTTGGGTATTTTTGTTTTATCTGTGACAGAAGGCTGGCTATGATGGAATCATATCACTAGGAATATATGTTTTACTAGTTGTGAATAACCATTTGGTTTTAGCTGAGTTCATTGTTTGCTACAAATGAAATCCACTTAACTGAACCATTTATTTACATGGAAGCTGACAGCCCTATACCTTATTTGTTCCTCTAGGAGAAAATGGTGGAGATTATGCCATTATCCACTTCCATTAGAAATCAAGCAATTTGCTGTTGGGGGATCTTCTTTTGTGTGTATGTAGTGGAACCATTTTTCTACTTACTAACCACTTTCCAGTTAATAATTTGTAAGTTGATTTTATGGAAGAGTTGTTTAATCAGTCTGCCACTAGAAATGCTAAACACTCCTACAGTGTAATGCACAATGTTGAATGAGTTATAAGAAAGACACAGAGGATCTTTACTATCTAGATTTTCTAAGACCTCTGAGATTATTCTACATAAAAGATTAATAATATAGGCTTAATCGGTTACTGGGATTTATTTATTTATTTATTTATTACATTTTTATATATTTGTTTACCAGGTAAATACAATGGCCAAAGCTTCCTTTTCAGGCACAGTCTAAGCCAAAAATCATAAAGTGCTAATGAAAATTATTATGCAATCAATGAAATACAAAGCAAAATCACACTGAGCTGAATATATCAGTCATTAGACAAAATGGTTCTTATGGTACAATAAACATATTTTGATTGACAATACAGAATTTACATTCACAACAGTGAAATAATTATCAAGGCGCAAGCAGTACAAATTTTAGGTGTTACTGTAGGTTACGTTATAGATGGAACATGTTTTTTTTTTGGATAGCATGGAATTAGAGTAATATTCAGAGAAAATTATTGAGGGGGTAAGCTGTGGAGGTTATTTTTAGAGTTATTTACAGTTTATAAAAATATTTGTAGGATCTACATATGTCTGGGTAAAGTCAAGTCAAGTTGGAAACTAATGTAGAAGTATCTAAGTACTATTGTTCAAGCAATAGCACTGATAGGTACCCATTATGGGTATTTAAAGAATTTATTAATGTTCTCTTCCTCTTAATATTTCATATAGATAGGAGTATTATATTCCAGTTTAATACTGTTAATTTAGAAAAATATTTCTCTGCTATCACAAGTGTGAGCAGGTTAGAAGATTGCAATTAGAGGTTCTTTGGGTGTATGTAGTATTCCTAAAGTGGAGGGGGGTTTAAGAGGTTAGGCAGTAATGGCCACTTAAGTTAAAGTGTAGAGAAGGAAGATGTCTCTTTCTTCCACGGGGATTCAGTTAGAATTCTTAATTCTCAAATTTATTTGAGCATGCCTTTATAATAGCTATCTTCAAAGTACCCGTCCCAATAATATCTGCAACCTGGATCCTATAGCAAAAAAAGAAACTTATATATGACCACATAATACAGTTTAAATATAAAGCTGCAAATGGAGGGTTGCGTCAGGAAGGGCATCCGGCATAAAACATCTGCCAAATGAGATATGCGGAAACCAATACAGATTTACATACCAGATCGGTCGAGGCCCGGGTTAACAATGACCGCCACCAGTACTGTTAGCCAACAGGGTGCTGGTGGAAATTGGGCTACTGTTGGCTGAAGGAGGAGAAGGAGAAGAAGAGGGGGAAGGCATGCCCGAAGGCAGGAAGAGAGGAGAAAGGTTAGGAGTGTGGTAGTGAGGGTAGGAACTTTGAATGTTGGCAGCATGACTGGTATAGGGAGAGAGCTAGCTGATATGATGGACAGAAGGAAGGTTGATATATTGTGTGTACAAGAGACCAGGTGGAAGGGAAGTAAGGCCAGGTGTATTGGAGGTGGGTTCAAATTGTTCTATCATGGTGTGGATGGGAGGCGAAATGGGGTAGGGTTTATCCTGAAGGAACGGTATACCAAGAGTGTTTTGGAGGTGAAAAGAGTGCCGGATAGAGTGATATTTATGAAGCTGGAAATCAATGGTGTAATGATGAATGTTGTTAGTGCATATGCTCCGCAATTTGGGTGTGTGATGGATGAAAAAGAAAAATTTTAGAGTGAGTTGGATGAAGTGGTGATGACTGTACCCAAGGGTGAGAGAGTGGTGATCGGAGCAGATTTCAATGGGCATTTTGGTGAAGGGAACAGGGGGATGAGGAAGTGATGGGTAGGTATGGTGTTAAGGAAAGGAATGCAGAAGGTCAGATGGTAGTGGATTTTACAAAAAGGATGGACATGGCTGTGGTGAATACATATTTTAACAAGAGGGAGGAGCATAGGGTGACATAAAAGAGTGGAGGGAAATGCACACAGGTGGATTATATCCTATGCAGGAGGGCCAGTTTGAAGGAGATTGGAGACTGTAAAGTGGTGACGGGGGAAAGTGTTGTTAGGCAGCATAGAATGGTGGTCCGTAGAATGACATTGGTGATCAAGAAGAGGAGGAGGAGTGTGAGGGCAGCACCAAGGATCAAATGGTGGAAATTGAAAAAGGGTGATTGTGAGGCGGAGTTCAGGGAAGAGTTAAGACAGGCACTGGGTGGCAGTGAAGAGTTACCGGATATCTGGGTAACTACAGCAGAGCTGGTAAGAGAGACTGCTAGAAAGGTGCTTGGTGTGACATCTGAACAGAGAAAGGAGGACAAGGAGACCTGGTGGTGGAATGAGGAACTACAGGAGAGTATACAGAGAAAGAGGTTGGCGAAGAAGTGGGATTGTCAGAGAGATGAAGAAAGTAGACAGGAGTATAAGGAGATGAGGTGCATGGTAAAGAGAGAGGTGGCAAAGGCTAAGGATAAGGCGTATAGAGAGTTGTATGAAAGGTTGGACACTAAGGAGGGAGAAAAGGACCTGTACCGATTGGCTAGACAGAGAGGACCGCGCTAGGAAAGATGTGCAGCAGGTAAGGGTGATAGAGGATAATGAGGGAAATGTACTCACTAGCGAGGAGAATGTGTTGAGTAGATGGAAGGAGTACTTTGAGGGGCTGATGAATGAAGAGAATGAGAGAGAGAAGGCTGGATGATGTGGGGATAGTGAATCAGGAAGTGCAATGGATTAGCAAGACGGAAGTAAGGATAGCTATGAAGAGGATGAAGAATGGAAAGGCTGTTGGTCCAGATGACATACCTGTGGAAGCTTGGAGGTATTTAGGAGAAATGGCAGTGGAATTTTTAACCAGATTGTTTAATGAAATCTTGGAAAGTGAGAGGATGCATGAGGAGTGGAGCAAAAGTGTTTTGGTATCAATTTTTTAAGAATACGGGTGATGTGCAGAGCTGTAGTAACAGCAGAGGGATAAAACTGATCAGACACAGCATGAAATTATGGGAAAGAGCAGTGGAAGCTAGGTTAAGAAGGGAGGTGATGATTAGTGATCAGCAATATGGTTTCATGCCAGGAAAGAGCACTATAGATGCGATGTTTGCTCTGAGTGTGTTGATGGAGAAGTATTGAGAAGGTCAGAACGAGTTGCATTGTGTCTTTGTGGACTTAGAGAAAGCATATGACAGGGTGCCTACAGAGGAGTTGTGGTATTGTATGAAGAAGTCGGGAGTGTCAGAGAAGTATGTAAGAGTGGTACAGGATATGTACAAGGGTAGTGTGACAGTGGTGAGATCTGCAGTGGGAGTGGCAGATGCATTTAAGGTGGAGTTGGGATTATATCAAGGATCAGCTCTGAGCCCTTTCTTATTTGCACTGGTGATGGACAGGTTGACAGACGAGATCAGCTAGGAGTCCCCATGGACTATGATGCTTGCAGATGACATTGTGATATGTAGTGAGAGTAGGGAACAGGTTGATGAGACCCTAGAGAGGTGGAGATATAAATACACAAGAAAAAATCTTCATCTGGATAATGCAGCCAATGATGTAAAATTGTAAATATCCAGAGAAAAAAACGTTGGTAGCACACAGCAGGTACGTTAGCAAAAGTACGTTTAATATAATAGAACACAGAGAAAGTAAGCGCTTTCGCGGACAACTCCCACTTCATCAGACTAACATTAAACAAAATGTTTAACAAAACATTTTAAATAGACTCATAATTCACATAGCAACCAATAAAAACAAGACATAAAAACATGTGGAGTACAAATTAAAGTGCTAGCATGCCAAGGTGCTAATGTTATAAAATGAAGTAGTCAACAACTATACAAATATCCTAACTATTTAAAACTCTAATAATACCTTCATAAAGCCATGTATTAAAATTATATATATATATATATATATATATATATATATATATATATATATATACAGATATATTCATAAAATACATACGTATGTAATCCGTGTGTTCAAAAATGCAGTACATATAAAAAGTATAAAAATATATAGAGAGAGGCCAAGCACAGTAAGTATTACTAAAGTATGTATTATATATACATATTGCATACAAATATTAATGTTACAGTGATCTTGCTCTTAAAGAAAGTTTTAAGGATATTTTATTATTAAGTCCAGGTGGTACATCTGCCTGGAAAATGAGTATCCATTCCTGCTCAACACCTTCTGTACAACTATTCAGATTACCTCCTCTTTTATTGACAGGGACTATTTTAAGTACAAAAAACTTAAAACAAAGTGTGTGACCTTCTTCTTTGACGTGCATTGCAAGTGCACTGCTTTCCTTAGCATTCCTAACATCCCTTACATGCTCCAGTATTCTGTCTTTCAAAGGACGATTGGTCTTTCCTATGTAAAAAGCATAGCAGATTGTGCAATAACTAAAGTAAACCACATTCTTCGTTTGACAATCAGCATAAAAATTAGACTCAAAATGTGATGTTTGCTCTGAGAGTGTTGATGGAGAAGTACAGAGAAGGTCAGAAGGAGTTGCATTGTGCCTTTGTGGACTTAGAGAAAGTATATGACAGGGTGCCTGGAGAGTAGTTGTGGTATTGTATGAGGAAGTCGGGAGTGGCAGAGAAGTATGTAAGAGTGGTACAGGATATGTACAAGGGTAGTGTGACAGTGGTGAGATCTGCAGTGGGAGTGACAGATGCTTTTAAGGTGCAGGTGGGATTACATCAAGGATCAGCTCTGAGCCCTTTCTTATTTGCACTGGTGATGGACAGGTTGACAGATGAGATCAGACAGGAGTCCCCATGGACTATGATGTTTGCAGATGACATTGTGATATGTAGTGATAGTAGGGAACAGGTTGAGGAGACCCTGGAGAAGTGGAGATATGCTCTAGAGAGGAGAGGAATGAAGGTCAGCTGGACTAAGACAGAATATATGTGTGTGAATGAAAGGGAGGATAGAGGAATAGTGAGGATGCAGGGAGTAGAGCTGGCAAAGGTGGATGAGTTTAAATACTTGGGAGCAACAATTCAGAGTAATGGCGATTGTGGAAGAGAGGTGAAGAAGAGAGTACAGGCAGGATAGAGTGGGTGGAGAAGAGTGTCAGGAGTGATTTGTGACAGACGAGTACCAGTAAGAGTGAAAGGGAAGGTCTACAAAAGGGTAGTGAGACTAGCTATGTTATATGGGTTGGAGACAGTGGCACTGACAAAAAGGCAGGAGTCAGAGCTGGATGTGGCAGAGTTAAAGATGTTAAGATTTGTACTGGGTGTGACAAGGGTGGACACGATTAGGAATAAGTATATTAGAGGGTCAGCCCAGGTTGGACAGTTTGGAGACAAAGCCAGAGAGGCAAGATTGTGTTGGTTTGGACATGTGCTGAGGAGGGATGCTGGGTATATTGGGAAAAGGATGCTAAGGGTGAAGCAGCCAAGTAAGAGGAAAAGACGAAGGCCTAAGATAAAGTTTATGGATGTGGTTAGAGAGGACATGCAGGTGACAGAGCAAGATGCAGAGGACAGGAAGAAATGGAAACAGGTGTTCCACTGTGGCGACCCCTAACCAGGAAAAGCCGAAAGAAGAAGAAGAAGAATCATTGTCACCAGTAAGAAATCACCTTCCTCTTCATTAGCTACTATATTAAACCTATATTACCTGCCCCTGACAGTAGTCATACAACAAAGATACTTGGAAGGAATTCTTGACCAAACATTATCAACAAGTGTCATAAATAAAAGAATAAATAAGTAAGCACAATATATGTAAGATCAATTAATGTCAAAGCAAGCAATCAGACAAACAAGCACATAAATAAGTGAATATAATTAATATTTGCCCATAAGGAAAGTGAATAGATCCAAATGGACCTCTTTCAACAATTCCCTTTGGAAATACAAATGAGGTAAATTAATACCAAGAAATCTGTATATAAAACCAGATGTGTGAGAAATGCATGCAATCTGGTAATCAGGGACATATGGAATATGCATAATCATGTAGTAAATAAAAATGTGTATATTGTCACATAGCATGGAGAAACTCACCAAGGAAAGTATCCAAAATAATGTAATTATTGTAAATAGTCCTGTATCTGTACACATTTTTCCTTTAATATTTAATTAAATGAAAAAGTTAATTTTAAAAAAAAAACAAGAGAGGTCTTTTGTTGTATTAGCTAGAGACGTTATCACTTTAAAAAAAATATTGCTTTAACAGCAGTGACAAATTTTGCTTTCCTAGACAGAGCATTATCAGTTAACAAAATGATTAATGTCATATAAAATGAGGGCTACAGTAAGCCCATGCAGTGTGAGTTGTTTGCCCTTCTTTGAGGGGGATATGATGTTTAGAGTGGTGGCTAAGCCCATGCAGTGTGAGTTGTTTGCCCTTCTTGGAGGGGGGGGGGTGATGTTTAGTGCAGTGGGTCTGCAAGAGTGAATGAAAACTTGGAGGAAGATACCAACAGGAAAACAGAGATTGTTCTTGCTATACAAACCCAAAAGAGAGAGCTACCGAGAGGCTCAAAGAAAGAGATAGATAGGGACTGCATTAAAGTTACTTGTTATGAACATTTGTTAAGTCTTCAGACTTTTGAGAAGGAACTACATTTTTATGTTTTTATGCAATAAAATGCACTGATTTTGTGAGACTGCTAGCTTCTACATCTTTTATTTTGTCTCTATATGTACAAAAACATAACAGTCAGATAACTAGGCATACACGTAGATGATAAAAAGTTAGGAAACAAGTAAGCAAATATAAGCCAATCAGTACAGCAGACATGAAACGTATTTCAGTTGTCTGCTGGTTACTAGTCAGTCTGTAGATGTATGTTTAAGAATATAACAATTATTTATTAATAACTGTTATATTCTTAAACATTATTTATATCAACAGACTAACTAGTAACCAACAGACAACTGAATCCAAATTTTAAGGATTTTATACATACTAAGCTCATACCCTCATTAAAGGCATACAATAAGAGCAACTTAAACGTCTTGGATTTTATCTAACTAATTATTAATAACTCATCCAAGAACACTTCATACATATCTGTTATTTTTATAGAATTCTCAGAAATTATTTTAGCAAAACAGATGTTTCTTTTTGGAATTATTCAAGTGAAGTTAATAAACAAGTATTCTCAGAAAAAGATAAAAAACTTTGTTTACAGTCAGTGAAGGAATTCACATCTTCCCTGCTCTGGCATATATACACATGGACATTTTTACACAGATGTTTAATTACCCCACATAGACTAGCAATAATGTGCAAAAAACATGAAATGCTGGAGATGCGGACACCCCAATGCTGGCTGGATACATACGGTTATTAATTGCAAAATCATTTCTCCATTTTAGTTAGACTTTAAATACCTCTGTAAAACTCTGCGGAATGACAGTTGTATAATTTCTGACTCCCTTATCCTTTTCAGTGTTCCTGTTCTTGAAGTCATTCATAAAAACCAAACATTTTTACTATGATCTATCTTCTCTATAGCAAGGAAAATTGCTCCTAAAAATTGGAAACCCCAATCTACTCCTGTCTTTAAAGATGAGTTTATTCATATTGTGAAATACATTTGTAAGAATGAGATTGCTACTGTAAAAGCAAGGGCTAACAACATAACTCATCATTTAATTGCTTGGACAAAATTGTCTAATCTGTTAGAGAAATATTAAGTGTTCTCCTAGGGTCTATGTTATATATTCAAACGTCCAAAATGTCGAGACCATATGGTCGACATTTGGAAGTTCGAATATATAATAAATAAAAAAAATAAAAAAAAAAGAAACAAAAACACACCTTAACAGTGCGAGAAGGGGGGCAAGCCCCCTTGCACCCCCCACACCCCCCTACTTAAATATATCAACTCCGACACTGCACTTCAGTGCAGAAAAGGGAAATTCTCCCATTCTGCACCATTAAATGTCAATCTTCGAACACTTGAAATGTCAAACTTATGATCTTCAACATTTTAAGCGTTTGAATAATTGACATAGACCCTTCTCCTATGTATATTGCTTTTTTAATTGTTATGGTGATTATATATAGTTTATTTTTTCTTGTTACTATACTGTTACGTTATTGTGTTATAAAATGAATAAAAACATTTTGGAAAAAAAAGAATATAACAATTATTTATTAATGTTAGGAAGAAAGGAGGGCTAATTACAGAGCAAAATGTAGGAGTAGAATTTAATAAAAATCAGTAAAGCATTCCACCTTGAAAGAAAAGATAAGTGAACTTTGTCTAAGGGAAGAGAGATGATTAGTGTGGGTCCAAGGAGGCCAGTCATGAAACCAGCTTTCTTTGTCATCTGAGTATCAGTTGCATGAATGGTACAGAAAACCACGTCAAACTACCTGCCCTTAACAATAGGTTAGACAAAGCACTGTAAGATGTAGTCGCAAGCCCTCACAGAGAAATGGTATTCAATGTTTATCTTGGAAATGGAAAAGTATTTCTGCTGGACTGCTCTAATCTCAAAGTGGAATATTATCATCAAGGAAGAATGACTTTAAATGCATTAGTCAGAAAAAGAGACCTTAATGTAGTAGTAGTATTAGCAGATGAGAACTACCAGGTAATAATTGAGAAAGCTATATCCAAAACAGTATGACACTGGGTTGTTGCTATAATGGTACAGACCCTAGTAAAGAAGAAAACATACTAACAGTCAATAAATCTCTGGTTAGACTCTAGGTATAGCACCATGTTTATTTCTAATGTCCATACAGTGATAAAGAAATCGAGTTGCAAAGAAAAACTACTAAGGTAAGAAAGAGAATGAGAAAACAGGGATTATGAGGAGGCATTACAGGAGCCGAAGCTATTTTCACTAAAGCTTAAGCAAGAAAAGGCTAATATGTTTGTACATGACACTTGGGGGGGGTGTTGGTATACAGACTGAGAGAAAACATTGAGGAGACTAGAGCATATCTACCAGATTAAAAGTAAAAAGTTTAACCAAAACATTGGAAAGTACCTATTTACCAAAGGAATAACAGATAAACTTAACAAGCTGAGCAGGTAGTGGTGGTTTAAGAATGTCTGGGATTTTTGATGGCTAAGAGGTGGAACAAAGGAGGCAGAAATGAAAGGTACTGGTTCTCAAACATGACATACTGAAAGGTATTTTATTTTCGCCATCACAACTTTGTAATATTATGCAGTGTAATATAAAGTGTCTGAAGAGCAAAGACCAAGGAAAGAGTACATAATTATACTGGAAGCAGGTCTAGAAATGGTAGTGTAAAGGGACTTGTGTAATCATATCAGGTGATTTAAAGGTGAGAAAATCTCAGGACACAACAGGAAAGGCATCCATGATACCAGAATGCAATGAGGGAAGTAATACTAATACAATATAAGATCTTAGAATGTAAGTTTGTTATCAAATGTATTGCATGATTAACTAGATGATGTGTTAAACCACATCACCCCCCCCCACACACACACACACACACACAGAGGATCATAGCTGCTCAGGGCTTACAAGATCACCCCTTCCATACAGTATTAAAAGTAATCATTTTTGCTATCATTCTGCATACAATTATCTTCTACTATGAGGATTTGCAACCTGGATAATATACAGATTGACACCATTGAGTGCCACTAAGCATGCATTATTGCCCCTTCCACACAGTATTGAAAGTCATTAGTCTCCCTGTCATTATGCATAAACTTATCTTTTATCTCGTAGCAGGATTTGTAGCCTGTACAAAATCTTTTTTAGTATGGACAACATATGGATGGCCACCTTCAAGTGCCACTAGGTAATCTGCTAAAACCATCTGTTCCACTGAACTTCCAGACAGTGTTATTGCAACAGGAAAAAGGCACAAAGTGTTAGTGAAATTCAGACTTATTAAAGCTATTATAGCTAGATAATATTGCTTTCTTACCATTAGCAGCTTGTCCTCCTTTGAAAAATAACCATTTAAGCCTACTGCTACTGCTCCTTTCAGTGAAGACTGACCCCTACTAGCAACCCAAGCTGCTAATCTAAAAGTATATATATATATATATATATATATATATATATAGTTTCACTTCATATACTCAAAATGCTGAAATCTCGAAATTCAGCATTTCGAGTGTATGAAGCCGAAACTTTACAAGTGCGAAAGTGCATAAGCGCGAATGAGAATATGTCGAACCCACGCTTATGCAGTGACGCTATGTTACGGGAAATGTTTGTTTGGGATGTTGGTGTTCAGACTTTCAGGTAAGTAAGTGTATGTGAGCATTTTGGAACTGGTGTGTCTGTGTGTGTGTGTGTGTGTGTGTGTGTGTGTGTGTGTGTGTGTGTGTGTGTGTGTGTGTGTGTGTGCGTTTTTGTGCGAGGGACTGCAGAATGTGTGTGGTGGAGTTTTACTTTTTTTTTTCTCTGTGCGATCTCGGAGTTAGTATTCATAGGTTGGTACTAGGCTATCGGCCCTAGGGCCTGTATAAGCCTAGCCATAACAATTCCCTGGCTATTTCTTCCCACACTATTTACTTCCCTCGACCCCTGTCTAGCAGTGCGACTGACATGATCTCCAGGGTGAATTTCCTTTCTCCCATCCAATCCTCAAGGTTCTTTTTGAAGAGGGCCAAAGAGGTGCTCTGCTTGACATGTATGGGCAGTCTATTCCAGAGTCTGGGGAGTCTCTGGGTCAGGAACGTATCCCTCCAGCATGTTTTGTTTATTGTGATGACAAGGTTTAGATTCCTGGAGCATGTGGCTCTAAGGGATTGAGATTTCTTTAAGGATAGCATGTCCAACAGCTCTGGGTTTGACATGGCCTTGTATGTCAAGCAGAGATCACGTCTGAGTAGATGATGTGCGACAGAGTATAGCTGGAGTTTTTTAAGATGGTCAGTGTAGAGCATCTGTTTTAGGCCTGTGATTCTTTTAGTGAGGTATTTCTATAAGTAGGGGGGTGTGGGGGTGCAAGGGGGCTTGCACCCCTGTGTATGTTTAGTGTAGGTTTGTGTATGTATGGTGTTTTGTTGTGTTTATGATTTTTGTGGTGTAGGTGTTGTGGTTTGTGTGTGGTGTAGTGTATGGATGTTGGGGTTTTTAATTTCGGCTTTGTGGGATTTTGGTGTTCTGCTGGTTTTGGCTTTATGCACTCAAAATGCTAAAATTTGAGATTTAAGCATTTTGAGTATATGAAGTGAAACCATATATATATATATATATATATATATATATATATTTAGATATTTATACATACACACATCTCTCTCTCTCTCTCTCTCTCTCTCTATATATATATATATATATATATATATATATATATATATATATACAGGGTCTGTGACATTTCATCAAATCTTCAAATAGCAAACACATCTTCATCGAACACCTATTTAGTGAAACTACTGATCGTCAAATGTTTTGGAGAAAGTTATACTACAGAAAAGCAATGGTAGGCCATTCTGTTGACCAAGAAGAAAAAAATAAAACTTAACACATACGCCCCACTCCCACCCTAACTAAATATACAATCTCTGAGATCACACTACAGTGGGGAAAAGGGCAAATTCCAGATGGTGGCCAACCGTCACCTTGCCCTGAGAAAAATTTCACTGAAAACTCCATTCAGTGATTGCTAGCTTCAGTCAAAAGGTCAAATACATATATATATATAGATAGATAACTGTATATAGATAGATAGATAGATAGATAGATAGATAGATAGATAGATAGCTATAGCTATATCCTAGCAGTAATACATCCAGCTGTTTTACTTTCCAAACTGAACTCTGACAAAAATGTACATAGGCCATTTATAGCTGCTATGTGTTCTGTTTTTCTATATAATTACATTGTAACACATACCCAGCAGTTGGTTGATGACCATGATCATTCCTGTTGCTCAAAAATATACCCAGTTCAGTTCTGTCCTGCCCCGTTCAGGCTCATTCCACTCCCCTACCCTCTAATTCCCTCTCCTCTACAACTACATTTATACATACTACAACTACATTTATACATACATAAGACCCTCCTATTAGTACACAGTCCCTCCCTTTCCTGCCTGTATACCCACTCCAGTTCTTTAGTCATCCTTTTCCTTCAAAATCATTTCCTATACTTCAAGACTTATTTTTAAATTATCACTTCCTGTTATGTAATAACAATATATCAACATCCCCTTCAATTTATCACCTACTTTTCATCTTATTTCATCAATATTTTAAAAACTCAAAAGAATGAAAAAATATATTATATACATATACATATTTTTAAATATGTATATTTGTATGTTCAGAGTTGGCTAATAATTTATAGATTGTATTTTGTATAATATTTTTAATTGTGTTTTTTAAGTTTTTTAGAACCGTTATTAAGTAAGGTTGGTTCTAAAAACATTGGAACTGAACATACAAATATACATATTTAAAAAAAAAAAAATATATATATATGTATATTTTTTATATATATATATATATATATATATATATATATATAAAAACATATTTTTTCATTCTTTTGAGTTTTTAACATATTGATCCACCTTAATAGAGAGGTGTGTTTTAAAGTATGCGTTGAGTAACAGCACTTCCTGTTGCAACTATTTTGCTGATTGGCTGTTTTTTTTTTTTTTTTACTTGGTTGTGAGGTGGGATATTTAAATTGAGTTAAATGTATTTGTTTCTTGTAATCTGATGAAGTCCCTAGTTTCAGGGACGAAAGCACTCAATACTTTTGTAATTCAATAAAGGCGGGTTCTTTTTGGAGTGCTGAGATTGTTTTTATTTTATTTGTTGTAGTTTTTCTGCACCTTTTTGTTTTTTTTTGGTTAACATCATCAGTGAGTCTAATAGGTGCATAATATTATATTGTCTTTTTCTGCAGAAATCCTCAGCTTAGCATTATCCTCTCTTGAGATGTAGATGACCACCTCTCTGTGGTTACCTATTGCCTATTTATCCATATTTTGTATTTAACTCTACAACAGTACAGTTATTAACCTGTGTCTCAAAAAGGTGTTTCTAAAATATCCAAGGTCTTTCAAAATCTTTAGTAGCATTACCTTAATGGATGTCATTAAACTTTCAGTGGCACATAGTATATTTTCCTCTCTCTGAAATCCCTGCAGTATAATCTCACTACCTAAAGTAAGACTAAAGAACTATGCCATGTCAGGTAACCTATTACTTTAGTATTGTATGTATCCAATGTCCAAGAGAGAGCAGATGCTGTTAACCTTTTGTCAAAAGCTACATGTCCCTTACACATCAGATCTTCAAGGTCACATCACTGAAGTAGTCTATGTATGATATATATACATATAGATAATTTGTTTTATTTATTTAACATTTGTTTACCAGGAAAATCTGACTTGGAATAAGCCATTTTTCAGTGGAGGCCTAGGGGGAAACTCTCCAGATGCATGTCTTTGTAATGTGGGAGGAAACCATAGAACCCAAAGGAAACCCACACAAATGCAAGGAGGACATGCAGACTCTGCACAGAAGGCACCCCAGCTGAAAATTAAACAGGAGAACTTCTTGCTGTGAGGTGACAATGCTAACTATTACACCACATTTGAAATGTTGGGACCCACTAGCGCAAGTTCTGAAATATGGGGTCTGAATTGCCAAAAGAACAAACTGACAAATATTAAGTCTAAGCTGCCATTTCATGGAATATTCACTTTCCTCAAAGATATGGCAATCTTGGATTTGGTAAATACAAACTTAAGGTATGTCTGCTTGCTCCCCCTATATAAAGATGTTTTAAGGAGAAGAATGATTTCTGGGATTCAGTCTTCTTTGGGTTTTTTGTTCTTTTTTTTTTGGCTCATCAGCACTCAGCATTTCAAGTGATGACATTTCAATAGAGAACCATGTATATATGTGTGAAAATATGTTCTCTTTATTATAACTTTTCAATTCAAACTGGTAATTCACAGTTTCATGCTCGCTCCATTTAAACCAGTGTTCAGCAATGGTAAGTACTTGGTAAACTGCTTTTCAAAGTTTTTACTTATGCAATGACAGTTTTTCCCCCCTATATGTATAAGCTCATACTCACAGGTAACATGGTCATCTGTCCTACTAAACAGTGTCCTTCAGCACTGTTTGCATCTCTCATAGGTTGCAGTGAAAAAGATAGCTCACTGGTTCTTAACATATGGTTTATCTGAAACAAAACTAAAGTGAAGGTGTGTGGTACTCATAAGTCGTTTGTGCAGGCAATCAAGCAGAATCTTTGAAATCCAGCATAACCAACACCATGTCCTTAGAAGCATGCAGTATCTGCATGAATCTTGACCCTATGCTGACATTTGCTAGGCATATCAAGAATGTCAAGGGCATATTATCCATGCTTTTATACATTAAAGTGGATTGTTCATAATTTATTTACTTGCAGTGCATTATTTTGTGATTTTCTTTAAACTCAGTGATGTCTGTTAGTAACATTTATCTGTGTAATTCTTTTTACCATATACTGGAATGCAAGAAAACTGTCAAACATTTTGTCTGTACTGTATCCAGTGGATGCTCTTTCTCTAAACTGCAGTGACCTCAGAGTAGGGCTACAATGGTTAGAGAATGTGTGGTGTACAGGGAGACTGACCCCCCCCATTAAAGTACTTATATAAGTTTGTTTGGACTGACTGCCTGCTTCAATACATTTTTGTTTGAATAGAGGTGTATCATTACTTTATATGTCTGAGGAAACAGTTTCATACAGTTATGTACAAGATTATGTATTCTGAGAAGTGGGCAGGCAAAGTAGCTCAAGACAGGTCTGAACTTTATAATTAACAATTATTATGTCCTCTATCATATGCTGTCCCTGTATTTGAATTGTTCTCTACAGCAGGCACTAAATCACTTCATTGCTGTCAAAAAAGGTTCTGCAGGTTTGCACCAAACATCAAAAAGGAGGGGCCACCACTGTATCTCATTCACTAAAGAGGGCATGTTACTTCTTCCTTTGGTAATCATATTGAAACACTTCCATTCTCACTGCTAGGAATGACACGTTCGTACTTTCTTTATACAAATGTAAGGAGTTACTCAACTTTTGCATCAGAACTAAGCAAGTGTATAGTATTTAAGCTTCATTATATTAAGATCACTTAATTTAATTTCGCAGCTGTCTCATGACCTAATGGCATGTTATCTACAATGACTAAAGTCCTCTTTCAAGTTGATGAATGGATGCATACTGCTTTGCTTGGCTAATATTTTCTGTATTTTTCTGTATATTTTACTTATTAGACTAGGACAATATTTATATATTATTGTGCAAATCTTTTTAATATATCATTTTATCTTGGTCATGACTAAACAGCGCCAGATGGTCCAATCAATCTTCTCATTAAACCAGTGACTAACAGAATTCAAAATAAAATAAAATAAAATAAATGCAGTTGTTAATAATGCCCATCAGCAGTTTGATGTCCTATGAATAAAATGAGATATCTGGCATCTAAGCAGCTGGTATGCCTAATGAAATGTGTGCAGTAGTGAAATGCATCAGTTTCACAGCCATCTTGCAGACCATTTATAACGGCTAAGGGGTGGGAGTGTGGCGTAATGATTAAGGTGCTTACCTTAGAAACACAAGGTGCACGGTTTGATTCTCACAGAGGGTAATTAGCTAGGCTTAAAATGGTCCATGAGGGCAGTTAGCCTAGTAATAATCTATGAATCTATGAAGACGAATGTGCAGCTCTTATGTGGAATTCTTTAGAAATAGTTTACCTAGTAAGCCAAAACTCGCATAGATATGAATAACAAAATGATAATGAGTCTAACAATATAATTGTACAAGGATAAAGTAAGAAACTTTGGCTGCAAACCCTAGAAAGTATAAAATGAGGAAGCCTGACTGAGAAGTCAGAATGATAGCAAAGTTCTACATTGTGATGGAAGTTGGTTCATTTCTTTACTGCGACCATTGGCCTACTGTAACATGAGATGGGATCAAATATACACAGAGGACAGCCTCAATAGTGAGCGTTCATTATCAGCATGCACCCTACTATCCAAAAAGAGTGAAAATACTAGTTTTCTATTTAGCTTCTTGTATCTCGAATGCACCAGGACACTTCCCCCATAAGTTCTATTCTCTAACTCAGTGTTTCTCTATCTATGTATATGTTCCTTCAGTAAGTCTTTTTTTCTTGTTTTTTCCTCTTTCTGCAGTACATGTTCATGTTATCCTTTAACATACTCCTAACTTTTTCCCAATAGAACTGGTAGCTCATGTATCTGTCGTTGCTGGTCCCCACAAATCCTAGCTCTGAAGTACCAGTAATACAGCACCTAAGTAAAGCACTCAAGCCTGCTAGAATTAAGGGGACCCCTGAAATGACATGATATCAAGATGTCTAGATGCAACAGCATTAATATGTTAGCATGCCCCCCTTGAACCAGGCTTTTCCCATTCATTGATTTACATTCAGCACACTCTAAAATTCTCTGTCTGATTATGGTTTCTACCTTTTGGTTTCCTGTTTGACTAGATAATGCAGTCCATTTGCATATAATGTTATTTCTTTATATAATCTATCCTGGACAGTACCTGACATACTGCTGCAGTGGTTGTAGACAGAAGCTGGCACCATGTTACTAACTCTACTCTGAGTTGTGAGCTTGAAATGCTGAGGTGTCTTTGTCAGATGAAATCAGGGCAGCAATGACCGTCACCTTACTACTGTCACAATTCATTTAGAATCCAGCCCCATATCTGTGCCTTTATTATGTATGTGTTTGTGTACAGACAAGTATTCAGAAAGTAGCAGCTTGTTGAATGGAATAAAACGATAAAGGAAAAAAAAAACTTTACCTCTGTGAGTGACAGCAGGTTTTGACTTTTTAAGAGCTCACCAGAAAGCAATATTCCAGGTTGTTAACTTTTGGGTAGATAACCAATTTACTAGAAAACATTAAATAAATGTTTTGCATTCTGGATAAAACCGCCTTTTAAAATAGGAACTTGTAACTATGTTATCTGCATGATTATATCCGTTTATTATTAATATTATTTTTAAGGACACAAATGCATGATGGAATTTGTATAAAACTTTCACTTTCACATCTACCATTTTTATTCATGAATTATATTTTCAAGTATGTATCAGCTCTGCTTATAAAATGATTTGACCTTTGTCTTCAACATCAGTATCAAACAGTAGGTACCTACACAAATTTTGCTTCCTTCTCGGCTTGCACGGTCAGAATCAAACTCAGAGATTCAAAACAATACTGAATTAGTCCCATTTTCAGCGGTTGCTGAGCAGGATGACAAGTGTGGTATATAAATGACAGCAAGAATAAATGTGTTCATACTTTAAATAGATAGATTCACAAGTTGCTCTGCAGGATATGGTAGAAAAAATGACAAGGAAGGATTGGGCTAATAGCACACTAGGAAGAAAGGACTGAGTGTAACTATAACCTGAGCCGCAGGGAAGCAGTAACAGTCGAAGCATTTGTATCACAGAAGCACAGTAGGAGGCAAAAAAGTGTGGTAAATGGCATGCCAGAAGTCCATCAAATCTGCTATTTTTCTTTTTCAAAGGAAATGCTTGATTATAATGATGAACTATGAATATTCATATTTTTGAAATAATTTTGTACTTCATGATTAATATAAGTTGTACATCTCATTATCTTTGTTTGTACCTGTGTGTCACTCCAGTTATCTGTCTGTCTAAACAGCATACAGTGAAATAGTTCTGAATGCCTTGCAGTGCCTCCTTGAAGGCAGAGTTACTGAGCTATCTATCCATTTGCAGCTGTGAGACAGATTCCTAAGACATTTTCTATTTCTTCCCATGAGACAGAACATTTATTGCTTTGAGTTTAAAAAAAGTTTTTACCCTTCTGCATTAGCAGAATGTGAAACATGAGGTAAAAATGCAACTAACTAGTGACTCAAAATCGCTTGAAAAACTTTAACAAAGGGATGGCATTTTAGAGTTCATGGCGTATATCACACAAGAGTGTTTTATATTTAAGGTCAAAATATTTTAAAAAGTAATTCATTTTCCATAAATTTTATTAGGAGTTTTATACAGCAAGGGCAGATTCCTGGCAAGGGAATGTACATACATATTTACAATTGCTTGCGTGCGTACGTGCGTGCATGTGTGTGTATGCATGTATGTATGTGTATATATACACACACACACACACACACACACACACACACACACACACACACACACACACACACACACACACAATGAAATTTGTTAGTAGTAGTTTTTACTTTTGTAAATGATCATTTTCCATATTAAAAATCATCATTGATTACTTAGCATTCTGTGTGCAAGTAACTACATTTTTAAGGACTGGTGGTGATGACCTCTTAAATTTCTTCTTTCACTCTATTTTTATACTAGAAAAGAAAGTGCAGCTATTATGTTCTCAATGGTTGTCCTCTACACTACAGCTCTGATCTTGGTTAAAAAAGCTCAATCAGCAAAATATATATTTTTATTTTTGATGTCTCAGTGCTGTGCTCTTTTCAAAGAATCTGAACCATATTACTGGTACTTTTAAGGGAAATCTATGGATAACGTGATTTGTATCAAACTGTACTTTAAAGAAATGTGGTTTGATGCTTTATCATGCCTTTTTCAGGAAACATATTTTCTGTCCTATACATGCATCACTTTTATCAATAATCACTGTTTATATATTCTACAAAGTATTATCATTTTAGAAATGTTAATTTCCTATTTTTTCTCATCTTGCTATTCCATCACATGTATACTCTTTGTTTTACACTTCATATTATTTGCCACATTTATCTAACAGGAATCTGCAACAAAAAACTAAAACAATGTAATAATAATAATAATGCCCAGCCTTACAACAATTTAGGTTAACATTAGCAAGCTTTGTTTCAACAGACAAATGCATAGCTTTGCATCAAATTAAATGAAACATTTGTGGCATGTTAGGTTTTGAACTATATCATTATAGTGTTGTTTCATTTAGTCATTTAGTCGAGTCCAACTGTCTGTGAATTCAAGGACTTTAGTACACCAGACATGTCAAAAACTGCTTCTTTAAGTTCTGTAAAACTCATATTCGTTACATCAGTAATGGCGCCCATCCACCTTGGCTTCTGTTGCTGTGCTTTTCTTTTGCCTTTGTTATTTCCCAGAACAGATTTCTTCTCTAGTGAAATCTGTCCTTGTATTAAGTGGCTAATATGTTTCAGTTTTATCAGACCTTCCAATGAACAGTATGAGTTTCATTTCCTTAAGTGCTGACTGGGATGATCTTCTTGCAGTGTACAAGATTCTCAAAAGTTTTCTCCGAAACTACAGTTCAAAAGCAACTATTTTCTGGTGGACAGCCTTACACATAGCCTAACACCAAGAGCCATATGCTATTACTGGGAAACCCATAGCTTTGAATTTACATGCTTTTGTTTAGTGTGAAACCCTTGCTCTTTAAAATCTTATCTAGATTTGTTATAGCTTTCCTCCAAAGAAGTAAGTATCTTTTGTCTTCACTGTCACAATTATCTGCAGAGATCTTTGAGCCCACAGAATAATATTGGTCACTGCCTCTACTTCTTTTCCATATATTTGCAAAACAATTCATAGGGCTAGACTTCATAATGCTAATTTTCTTGATGTTGATAAGAAAGTCAGATTTTGCACATTCAACAATTTTCTTGATGTTGATAAGAAAGTCAGATTTTGCACATTCAACTTACACCTTCTTCAACAGGTTCTCTGATACTTTCTTACTTTCAGACATCAGAGTTATTATCGGCTTATATGAGACTATTAACATTATTCCTGATAACTTTGATTGCACCATCTGATTTGTCTAAGCCAGCATTTTGCATGATACATTCAGAGTACAAATGAAATAAGTAGTGTAACAACAGATGATTTTGTCACACTCTTTTACAAATCTTAGGTTCATAGGTTCATATGAAGACACGGCGCAGTGGTAGGGTTGTTGCCTCAAAGCAAGATGTTCTCCGGTTCAATTCTCAGCTGGGATGCCTTCTGTGTGAAGTCTGCATGTCCTCCCTGTATTCATGTGGGTTTACTCCAGGTGCTCAAGTTTCCTCCCATGTTACAAAGACATGCATCTGGAGTGTTGCTCCTCAGGCCTTGGCTGAAAATTGGTTTTGCTGGACTTTCCCAGTTAATAGATAGATAGATAGATAGATAGATAGATAGATAGATAGATAGATAGATAGATAGATAGATAGATAGATAGATAAATAGATAGTTAGATAAACTAGGCTATTGGCCTAGAGGCCCTTATCAGCCTAGCCAAGAATTTGGCCCATTTTCCCTCAAAGTCAACACCTGTTTCCCCTGTCCAGCAGGGACACAGGTGTATTTTCTGTTTACCATCCAGCTTCCTCTTAAAGAGGACTAGAGAGGTACTCTGCTTAACATGGAGAGGGAGTCTTTTCCACAGATGGTGGAGTCTTTGGGACACAAATCTATTCTGCCTACAAGTTCTATTAATGTCACAGAGCAGGTTAAGGCCTTGTGTGTGGGTTGTCTAAGTGGAGTTTGACTTACGGATATGCAGCAACTGTGGTCTCTCCAGCTGCTGTATGTGCTTGTCAAGGTATATGCCAAAGGAGGCATTGTACTCAATAATTGGTCTGATGAGGGAGGAGTACAGAACTGTTATGACCGCCTTGTTCCTGGATTAAATACCCTTATTTATGAGGTGGGCCATGTAGAAAGCCTTCCATACAATGGAGGTAACATGGTGGTCAAAAGTCAGGTTGCTATCAACCTAGGTGTTCAAGTCCCTCACGACTGATTGCATGCTTAGTGCGTTGTTATTAATGTGAAAATTTGTGGGGATGCCATTTTCCCCAAAAGGGATAATGATGCATTTCTTGGTATTCAGTTTCAGGCCATGCTTCTGGCACCAGTCATTTGTTTGGTAAGGCTCTCTTGGAGGATATTCACATCACTAGGGGAATTAAAAAAAACAAAAAAAAAACCAGCTTGCCATCATCTGCAAACTTGGTCAGCCACAGACCACCTGTTTTGGTTTGCACCTCAGAAAAGTATATCCCAAACATTACAGGCCCTAAGACCAATCCTTGGGGTACATCACTTGTTTTCGGTCTGCTACTAGAGATGGCTTCCTCTATTTTGACTTAGTGGGCTCCATCAGTGAGCCAGTTAGTTACCCATCTGGTAACATATGGGTTGATGCCTAGCTGGGAGAGTTTATCTATTATACCCGAGTGGGGAATAGTGTTGAAGGCTTCGGCTAGGTCAAGGTAGGTGATGTGCACCATTTTCCCCTTGTCCGTGGCTTTGCTGGCTCTTTCAAAGAAGCTGGCCAAGTTTAACAGGCGTGATCTCCCTTTGACAAAACAAAACTGTGTGGGGTCAAGTGTTTGGAGGTTGCCAATGTCCTTGTTTATAAGGTCCGTTATAATGCATTCCATGGCCTTGCAGATGAGTGGAATGACAGTGGCTGTCCTCCATTCAGTTGGGATGAAGCTGGTGCTCAGGCTTTGGTTGAATAGGGTGCTTAATGGAGCTGAGACCTCATGCCTGAGTTCATGTAAGATGCACTCAGGGATGTTATCGGGTTCCATGGAGACTGTATTTTTTGCCTTTGAGAAAGAATTAAAGACCTGCTCTCTGGTGATGGGGTAGGGGACAGGTGATGGGGATGTCTTGGTTTACTGATGGAGGAGACATGGGTGTGAAGTTTTCACTGAATCTGTCTGCCAGCAGGTTGGTTATATCTATGGCATTTGTGTATGTGGTGTTATTGACCACCAGTTTAGAGCAGATTTGGGTGTTACCTTTGAGACTGCAGACATATGTGAAGAAGACCTTGTGATTGTCCTTAGTAAATGTGGCCAATTTGGACTCGAAGTTAGCCTTAGAGGATTTCACCAGTGACTTTGTTTGCTTATTCAGACAAAGGAGAGATTGTTTCCAATTTGGCACATGCTCCTTCTTGGTCCTGGACAACAATTTTTTCCTTTTATTATAGAGTTTGTTTATTCCTGCTGGCCACCAGACAGGTTTACTTTTTCTTGAGGAAGATGATTTGGTTCTATCAGGTATTGTTAAGTCCATACACCTAAGGTGTAGGCTTGGACATTAGTGCTAGTTCCAACTGAAGGGATGTTGGCTGGTGGTTGTGCAGCTGCTTATACCTGCTCTGAGGAGATTCTAGTTAGCTTTGGAAAAGTTTTCTTTTTACCCTTATGGGAGGGTGGTGACTTCAAAAGTGATTGCTTTATGGTCAGATCTTACTAAGGAGGATGACACTGTAGGGGTGCTACAGTGGCTACTCATGTTCATTAGGACCAGGTCCAGGATATTTTCATGTCTCGTAAGAGTGTCAACCAGCTGATCCAATCCATTGGCATTGATGAAGTTCAGGAATCTCTGGGCATTCATGTTTGGGCTAGAATAGGTCTTCCCCTCTGTGGTTGGGTAGTTAAAGTCACCCAGGATCAGGGTAGAGGGTTGAATCTGGATGGATTCAAGTAATTCCAAATAGGTAGAGTGGGCACCTTGAGTCATGGTTGGGGGCCTGTAGCTTGTTATGTTTTGTCAACAGTTAACTGCACTTGGAGTGTCTCCTGTGTGTCATACCATTTGATCAGCCTGGAGGTGTATATGTCTAATAAATACTGAAACTCCACCTCCTTTTGCTTTGTAGCCCTCTGATTGAGTCTAAATGTATGGTAGGATGAGTAACCTGGTAAGGCTGTGGTGCTCTCTGCAGCTTTGAACCAGGTTTCATTGATTGCACAAATGTCAGCATCCTCCAGGGCAAGAAATGCTTGCAGTGAGTGCAGTTTCATGCTAAGACTCCTAGCGTTTAGCAGCATGACCTTTAAATTTTATTTAGAAGAATTTTTCATGTTGGTAATTTTCTGCTCATGACTTTGCCAACAAAAGGCATTATGGGGGAGGCAAGAGCCTTTTCCAGAAGCCTGAAGCCCCAGGAAAATAGATCAAGGCCATCTCTGGCAAAGTATCGTGGTCTGTCAGTCATGTCCTCCCAGGCTGTTAGGTACTGCATCCCCTTGGAATGACACCAGAAACTAAGCCAATTGTTTAAGTCAATCATTTTCTGTTTGTATTGAGGCATCATTCTCGGTGATGGTAGGATACTGCTTATGGCTAGGGACATACCTGCCTGGGACACATACTCAGTGAACTCATTCATATCTCTCTAAATATACTCCAGAGAGATACATCACAAGTCATTCACACTAACATGGACTATGACAGAGTCATAACAGTACCTGCTGTTAAGAGACTTGAGTGCATGCATGATATGGTGGATTCTGGAACCTGACAAGCAGCTTACCGTGACTGTCTCCTTGCCTAGCCTGGTGAGGGGCACATCTGCTTGTCTCACAACAGTCTCCTATAACTAGTATGTTGGGTTTGTGGCTGGGCCTTAGAGGCCATGAGACACAAACGTGGGTACTACGTGTGATGCTTGGTGTTGTGATGTACGTGTGTGGTTTTGCTTTGGAGGTCTCTTTTGTTTATGTATGTTTTTGTTGAGAACCCCCCACATATGTAGGAGTGAGTTGTACAGATCTGAGTGGTGTTAAAGGTGTGGTATTATCTTCTTCCATTTCTTTACTTATCCCCTTTAAATATGCCTCTTTTTCTTTTTATTGTTATTGTTATTCTCTGAAACTCTGCCTTCACTATGACATATTTCCTTGTTTCCATTCCATTTATTATTGATCAACTCTAGAGCCTCCACAGGTATACATTTTACCTTCATAACCGTCTTTCTGTTTGAAATCTTTTTGTTGTCGCCTCTTAGACAATATCCCAGATAAATGCCCATAGTTCTTCAAGTGCTAATCCATTAAATATATTCTTCTACTCCACTATATATTCATCTGTTGAGTTAATATCTAGCTGACATGAAGGCTTTTCTTGTTTTCTTTAGTTTAATTCTCAACTCTATGATGCACAGCTGATGGACTGAGCCAAAATCAAATATAGGCATTTTTTTTTTTTTTGTGGACTGGAAAGATCTATTCCGTCTTCAACATCAAAGTGTGCAGTTAATTTGATTTTGATATCAACTATCTGATGATACTCTTATGCAAAACTATCTCTTAGACTGTTTAAGGATAATGTTGGAAATAACAAATGAATTATCCAGTCAGAATTCTATTAGTCTCTACATCACTTCATACTCCAAGGCTAAATCTGACCATTTTTTTTCAAGTTGTACTTTGACTATCAGCTATGTTATGAAGAATGCAGTATCTTTTATTTTTTCTTGGAGTTATTTCCAGAAGATATTGGTAGATCATAACAAAACAGGTCAGTTTTCTCCAGCATAAGCTTGTATCACTATAATGAAGAACAGCTTGGTATATATTGAGATTCTTCTCTCATTTTTTAGGTTATAATTGAGCAATGATTCTGATACATCTTTATTAACTATGCAGGTTACTCCAGTCCTTCTGCAAGATTCTTGCTCACAGCAGATGATCCAATGATTAGCTCATGTAACATGATACATTTCTGTCCATTTTAGTCCATTATATCCCAAGATGTCAGTGCTTATGCTTGTCATGTTATCCTTAACTACAGTAGGCTAGCCTTGGTTCATAGTTCTTACATTCCAAGTTCCAGTAGTGTATAGTTGTTTGCAGCATCAGACTTTAATTTGAGGACCTCATTAGATGGACATCTTTTCAGCTTTATTCTATTTGTGTCATAACCTATAGCAGTATCCACAGTTGTTCTTTGCTCTTCCCAGTAGAAGGCTGGACACTTTCATACCCAATGGTCTCATCTTCTGCTCTCCTTCTCAAATGGCTTGTTGCTTTTGTCCACAGAATTTTCTTGGTGATTATACTAGAGTGGATTCCCATTAACATCTTTATTGGGCCATATTTAGTATGATCACTCTGTTATATCCTGCCACTCTTGAGTAGTCCAACATAGTATACGGCCACCTCTATATGGCTAGATAATTTTAAAGTAGCTGTCATATATTGCATAAAATTAATAAGGGGGACTAATTTTACACATAAAAATAGAGAATGGATATTCACCACTGACTGTTTAATTGCATTCATAATGATTTGCAATTTGCCATGCTTGCAGACCATCAAGCATTCACTTTTCTGATGTCACCGTGTTTGTTTCCCATTTTACAGAGAGAGAAAGTGTGGTGGGGGAATTATTCAAGTAGCCATGATCATGCAATTGTCTGTTTTCATGGCCTTTCACTGACCCTGGCTTGAGATGTGATTCCTTACAGATGCTATTCTTTCTCCTGTATACATGATACCTTCTGGAAGAACTGTAAGTACATTATTGGTTGCCCTGCGCAGCTTCACCAACTGGTGTCTCCTCATTTTCAAAGTTGGGTAGTAAAAAAAAAAAAAGCTCTTCTCCAGTCTAATATCTGTAGCAAGCTGCTTGCTGCAACTTCAACAATCAAGTTGCTGTAGGTATACATGCAGAGAAGCAAAAAATACCAGTCGTAGTGAACGTGACCACAAAATAGTAAATATCCAGTGGATGTAGAAATACGTAGAAAACTGCCACTACATGTTCTCTAGATAAATAATAGTGCCACCAAATGATAAAATATCCAATTTATTGAAATGTAGATGGAAAACTGCTACAACACATTTCCTGAATATATAAACGTTGTCAACTGCCACAACACGTTTTCGTAGGAGTTACACTCGAACTTCATCACATATTGAAAAAAACATAATTTCATCACTTCCTTTTATACGTCTTGCTAAAATACTTGTCCAATTAATTAATTAAACTTTTGAAGAAGCCTTGGTTAAAATTGCATTCATATTGGTTGTTCTACATAAATCCAAACAGCAAAACGATGTAGGGGGAAAGGATCAACTGGTATGTAAAACACAGCAATGTAGAAAAGTCAAAAACACACCAGTTGTTCATGGGAGAGGTGGTTCCAAAACTTTAATAAAATAGTAAAAATAAAGAACAGGTAAGCACTTTCGCATGTAGCTTCTTCAGACCTATTATCAAAGTAAAAACTATAACCAGCTTTTAAACACCTTTTAACAGTTTGATCCAATCAGCTGAAAAAACATTAAAAGTTGCTAAGCAACATGACTGCATTGAAAATGCCAATTAAATAAACCAATTAAGTCTGCTTACATTCATATTCCTAAAAACAACTAAATGTTATAATGACTATAAAAATGCATATACAATTAAATTAAATACTCGTATCACCTATTATCTAATAATTCATAAAAACATTTAATCTGTTTCATAAACTCAATAAATAAGAAAATATACATATTAAAATTGCATAACTGCTCAACTAGTGCGTGTTGATTTAAAAACAATCAATCTGCCCTATCTCCTCTTTGTCAGCCTCTTTTTTACGGGTCTTGCTCTCAGTGCGGGTTGTATCGAAACATGTTCATTAAGGCCAACTTTTAATGCTTTTTCAGTTGATTGGATGAAACTGTTACAAGGTGTTTAAAAAGCTGGTTAGAGTTTTTACTTTGATAATAGGTCTGAAGAAGCTACATGCGAAAGCGCTTACCTGTTCTTTATTTTTACTATTTTATTAAAGTTTTGGAACCACCTCTACCATGAACAACAGGTGTGTTTTTGACTTTTCTACTGTTCTACATAAATGTTAACCAATTCCATAACTTTGTTTTATAAAACCAAGTTTAAATTAAAAACACTTGCAATAATATAAAATATAGATAATTTATATACTAAAAATTCTTAAAACAATGAAATCTATGAACCATATTATAGAAACACATATAAATTGTATGTAAAAGGTAATATATAATAGGATGGGATACAGGCTCCCAGCAATAAAATCTGGTATAAGTGAAATGTGTAAAGATTATATATATAAAAAAATTATATAAAAACATTTTTTATTACACACTAGCTTTCCATAATTATTTACACTATAATTTCGCAGATCTAAGTTTAAGTAAAGGGGCAATAGCTATGTGGTCATTCATGCCTGGAGGCTTGTTGGCTTCCAAATTAATTTGCCAATATGTCTCCCTAAATTCTAATTTTGTTTCCCAGAGGCCTCCCCTAAGCTCTTTAGGAACCATTTCCACCACATAAAAATAAAATTTGGCTTGGGGACATTAGAGGCTGTGTTTGTACAGGGCATTTCTAGAGCTTTGCTTCTGAATGTCATTAATGTCTTCATATATTCTACGTTCTTTCAGATTTTCCTACGTAAAACCCCTCACAACCCTCACACATAGCAATGTATAACAACCACTGGGAATTATAATTAGAGTAGTTAGATGCTTTTAACCATCTTTTCCTAGCTGTCATAAATATTTCTTGTTTGTGCATGATATATTTACATTGAGGGCATGCACAACACTTATATGTACCCTTTGATTTACTGAAAAATACTGAAGAATGTTTAGTATTTTCCAGAAAGTTTTTTTATATTATAACCTTTCCGAAAAACAGTCTTAAATAATTTCCCCTTTAAATTGAATGAATCTGTCAATTCACTAAATTTAGCCCATTCACTTTCTATGATGTTTTTGACTGCGTAAGCATTAACACTGAAATTAGTAACAAAGGTACTGTTATATCCTGAAACGGCCTCACCTTCCTGATAACTGTCTTTGTGGGGATTAGATTGTATTAATCTCATCCTTAAAATGGGTTTATATGTACCCTGTCTGTTGGAACAAACCTCTCTTTGTATGTTCATGATTAATTCAATAGGATATCCCCTTTCCAAAAACATTTTTGTAAGTAGATCACATTCTCTATTGAAGTAGTCTTCATTAGATGTCATACGATAGGCCTGGACATACTGTCCTTTTATAATGCCCTTCTTTTGATATAAGGGATGGGCGCTAGTGAACCTGATATAAGTGTTGGAAAAAGTAGGTTTCCTATATATAGTAGAACTGAACCAATTTTCAATCACGTGTAGGGAAACATCTAAATAGTTGACCTGATTAATAATCAGATAATTTGCTAACTTCAAAAAGGTGGTACTTTGGTATAAGTATCCAATAAATTCTTCTAGTAATTTGTCTGTACTGGTCCAAAAAATGCATATATCATCCAAGAATCTGGTGTATAAGTTCCAATACTTTGCATACTTACTGTTGTTTATGATTTTTTTTCTCCCATACAGATAATAATATATCTGCATAGGTGGGGGCACAATTGGCCCCCATAGCTATACCAGATTCCTGTTTGAAAAATTCACCTTGGAATTACAAAAAGTTTTTGTTCAAAACAAGTTCAACCAGCTCCAAAGTTATGTAAAGATCATTTTCACTAACACCTGGACCATGTCTAAGAGCCTCTTCAACCCAGGCTAACCCCACGTTGTGAGGTATAACAGAAAATAAATCATTTACATCTATAGTAACAAATTTAAGATTCAGTACCCTTAAATCTGGAGTAATTTTCCCAAGAAACTCCCAAGAATCTTTTAGTAAATATTTGTCTTTACCCCACAATGTTTTCATTTCCAATCTAAAAATTTGGACAAAGGGGAAATCCTTGGAACCCTCAGATGCTATAATGGGTCTTAGAGGGGGATCTGAAACATCTTTATGGACCTTGGGTACCCCATAAATAGAGGGTACCCTAGGTGTTTTGTTTTCCAAGTACAGGTAAGTGTCATAGTCTATCACCCCCTGATCAAATAAATCTTTGATGGCCAAGTCTATCTTTTTATATGAGATATTTATTTCATTAATAGATACTTTACTGTAGCTAGAAACATCATGCAGGATAGAATACATTCTTCTATCACAGATAATCTTGTCCATTGTTATGATCCCCCCATCCTTGTCTGGTTCCATGATCCTGATATTTGGATCTTCTCTTAGAGTTGTTAGAAGTTGCTTTTCACTTACTTCCAAATTGAATGTGTCGGTATTGAACCTTATTTTGGCCCTGATTTGTTTCTCGATACTGAGTTCAAGATTCCTCAGTTGGGGGTGAATGGGGGGGTTAAAGGTACTAAATTTCTTAGGTATGTTGTTCTGTATCCTATTTGGGTTATTTCCAAACATATTCTCCAGATTTAATTTTCTAATAAACATTTTCACATCTAATATAACTTGTGCTACGTTACTATTCTGACTAGGTGCAAATTTAAAACCTTTGGTGAATAAACTAAAGAATTCTTTTGTCACTTCTATGTTGCTGTAATTGAAAATATGGAATCCACCTTGACTCACCACTTCATAACTGTCCCCTCGTACTGTACTAACATTGGAATCTACATCTATTTCCAATTCCTGTTGTAATCCCCTCCCCTCTGCTGGTAGTGTCCCCTGAAAAAATGGTTATTATTCCCATTCTTGTTTCTATTACGGAGTCTCTCAGATCTCTGTGGAAGAGGCTCAAAATTGCCTTCATTAGACTCCAAACCATCAGTGGGTTCCAAATGATGCATATTCTCCTCATAATGGGGGGAAGAAATATGTAAATTAGATACTTTTCCTTCACTAGACAATATGTAGTTAGTATCTGGGAGTGCTGTGTACTGTTGCCCTTCCTGATATTCTTTGATATTACATTCAAGTTTCCTATATTTGCATTTTAAAATGCCCTCATTTTTTATCAACTTTGGTTCTGATATCATAATACCTTTTCTTTTCTGTTTCTATACTGAAAATTAAGTAATTTGTAACTCTTTCATTGTATACTTCAATCAAATCTTTCATTTTACTAATTTCCCTATCATTGTTTCTGGTGACAGCTTTAACTATCTCCAGACCACAACTGTTAAAAATGTTCAAAAGTTCTTCATGAAATTCATTCCCTTTCACTACATTATTCGGATACTTGAATATCCTTAGACCTTTAGGTACAATACATTTATTCAAACACTCATGTAAATATACATTATCTAAATTCAAGGTCTTGTACCTTAATAAAACTGTCTGTAATTTGTCCAAGGATTCTCTGTGTCATTGGTAGTAGTCCTCACATTTCCACCTTCAGTAAAGTGAAACGATAATTTTTGATTAAGCCAGTCTTTTAACTCCACAGGTGTGCTCGCCTCTTTAGTAGATGAAGAAGATGGTAATATTCCATTGTTTTCATCCATTGGACACAAAAGATTTGGGGTAGCTTGAAAGTTAAAATTGCTACTTCCAGGAACATCCGCATTTGTTCCAGGGACCATACCACTGTTACCGTGTCCGTGGGGAGTTGGTCGCTGTAGTGTAGCTCCTGATTACCACTCCCATTGTTTGTAAAATTCTTGGAAAGAATAGTGACAAGTCCTTGGCTTACTGGAGTAAGCAGATCAATGAGTTGTGTCAACTGTCCCGCAATTTTGCAGAACTCTCCCACCTTGGATCCTCTGGAGCCTTCCTTCTGATTTGTGGGTGTGGTATAACCTTCACTATCCTCCATAGTAACAAACCACCAAAGAAAAATGGAGTATGCCTGCTAAATAGTCACAAACAAGCAAAAAATACCAGTCATAGTGAACGTGACCACAAAATAGTAAATATCCAGTGGATGTAGAAATACGTAGAAAACTGCCACTACACATTCTTTAGATAAATAATCGTGCCACAAATGATAAAATATCCAATTGATAGAAATGTAAATGGAAAACTGCCACAACACATATTCTGAATATATAAACGTTGCTAACTGCCACAACATGTTTTCATAGGAGTTACACTTCATCAGATATTGAAAAAAACATCATTTCATCACTTCCGTTTTATACATCTTGTTAAAATACTTGTCCAATTAATTAATTAAACTTTTGAAGAACCCTTGGTTGAACATGCAGAAAACTTCTAAAAGCATAATCCATTTCGGCAACTGCAGTATCTGTCTATCTATCTATCTATCTATCTATCTATCTATCTATCTATCTAGCTATTTGCATTTGGTTACCAGGAAAGTCTGACTGGGTATAAAACCCATTTGTGGAAGACGTCCATGCAGAAAACCTCCAAAAAATTCAAAAAACATCCTTTCTAACAGATGACAGATACAATTTATTTAAATTATAAAACAGATATGATACACTAACATTGTGTTAAGTGAGCAGTGAAGTACATTTGAGCAAGCATATATTAAATGAAGCAATGCATTAACTAGAGATGTAACATCTGTCATCCTAGTAGAACTGCTGCATTATTTACAAAAGTACATTTAACAAAAAATAAATAAACTACATGAACTGAAAGGAGAAAATGATAGGCAAGAGACTAGAGGGACCGAAATAAATAGTGAAGTTGGTAGAAAGTGTAAGAGTATGAGTGTAGTGAGGAAGTATCAACAGTAGGTGGTGGCCTTTATCAGACTGAAGCAGTGATCAATAAGGCTGGAACCTAACAGGTGAGAAAGTGGAGATGGAGAGACAGAACAGTAACAAACAGATTTATTCTGGTGTTGTGATGATATGCGGTAGTGCTATCTGTGCCAGGAGAATAAGACAGTGCATGTGTAATACATGCCAGCATAGCTAACTGGACATTTGCAAAGAATTTTACACCATTTAACTATCACACTGATTTATACAGATGTTTGTGTTAAAAATGTACTTGCAAAGTTGCTTGTGTTAAAAATGTCATGCAGTATTATAAGTGATTAAATGTATATGTTTTAAACAGAGAATTCTGGAAAGGAATAGGTTAATCTCAGTTCAGCTAATGTTGAAAAATAGGTTGAAAATTAAATGGGTTGGTTTAGGCCACGGTAGTGCAGTAGTTAGCATTGCCGCCTCACAGCAAGAGGTTCTCCGGTTCGATCCTCGGCTGGGGTGCCTTCTGTGCGGAGTCTGCATGTCCTCCCTGTGGTCGCTTGGGTTTCCTCTGGGTGCTCCGGTTTCCTCCCACATCCTAAAGACATGCTGTAGGTGGATTGGACACTCTAAAAATTGGCCCTAGGTGTGAGTGCGTGCATGTGTGTGCCTTCTGTGGAAGGTTGGGCGCCGGACTGGCAACTCGACACTGTAAAACTCCACTGCCAATCATGAGCAGACAGGTGATCTGCTGTGGCGACCCCTAACCAGGAAAAGCCGAAAGAAGAAGAAGAAGGCCATAAGGATATTATCTTACAGGTTTGATTGCAGCCAGAGACAAAATATCTAGGAAAACCAAAACTAAGAATGTTACTGTACTGCGATTAGGGGTGAACTAATTGCTACCCTGGAAGGGTGGAAGTTTTTCAAAATTGTTTTATAGCTTTCAGATGTTGCAACAGATCTTAGCAAAGCTCTGGGTGTGTACTGCACCAGAGTCAGCTGACCATATATAATGTCACTCTATAACCAGCACTGAAGTTACTTTTTAGATATTATTGAGAGATATTCTGGAACTTTCACAGCAGCACTTTATTTTTTTTGCACCTAACAGGAAAGAGCTCTCTCAGATATCTGACACAACCACACTTCATCATGCCTGTCTTTAGTAAATAACCAGCAAACAAAAATTATTTAGTCAGTCAGGAAATATAGTGAGATTAGTTAAGTATTGTTTTTCTGCATCTGTGTGAATCTATCCAACTGGGTTATTTTATTTCTATCTCCTGTGATTAAAACTCTGGGGTTTATTGTAACAAGATATTCAGCATTCTCATGTTTTCCATTTTATTCTTTATTATTAAATATTTCTATACCTTTCATTGTGGCTGGTCTTTAGGACAATATTTTTAACATATTAGTGACACTGTGGCCGCTCCTGAAAGCCTTGCCACATTAGTCAACCTCTACCATTTGTATTAATATTAATTTTACTCAGTATAATTGGATACCCTTATAACAGCCTTAGAGTAGCTGACTGGTAGCAATGTAATTAACTTGTAGTTTGGGCAGAGGGGGCACAGCTGGTAAACCTATGTCAGCCTTTCCAAGGTGTGTGGTTGTGTGAAGATCAAATATCCAAGTGTATGTGTCAGCCTCTTGAAACAGGGAAATAGAGCTCCAATGTGGTCAGTGTGGAGTCTTGTATGGCACCTGGAGAGTCCAGCCTCAGGTCTAGAGGGTGCTCCCTGTGTATTCTTAAGGGAAATTGTGCTTTGTGCAAAGAGGTGCATCTGAAAATACTGTGTGAATCCATTTGTGCTCCTAGTGGCTGTTCTTCACCAGTGTCAGTGGTGAGGACTGAGGCTCCTTGATTACTGGCCCAGAGTAGGGACCATCACATATTGGTGTCAGCAGTGGGATTTTAATTGAACTTCTGTAGCCTGTAGGCAGTTGTCAATGAAGGTGTGTGTACTCTCAGCAGCCACAAGGTAAACATACAGAGTTTAATTTTCACAAAAGTTTTATTTATTTTGTTAGTTTAGTTTAGTCATGGAAAGCAGGCAAAGATGTCAGCAAAGAATTATGGCAAGCTGATAAAGAATCAGTTGGTCAAGTCGTATGAAGCTAAAGGACTGGTGCATGCCAACCTGACAAAGGAGGAAACTATTTCAGCCTCAATTGCAGATGCAGCATGAACCAATAACCAGTCTGGTGATGGGGATGTGCAGCCCTCAGAAACTGGACAGTTCACCTTTTCCTCAAAAGACTTAAAAATCCATCCAGAGTTAAAGAGACTTGAACTGGAAGGCAAATGTTTGGAATTGGAATTAACAGAGAGACTGTGGTATTTGGAGGCTGAAAAAAATGAGAGACTGCAGCAGGCAAAACAGATGGAATAAGAATCAGAAGAGAGACTGCGGTGTTTAGAGGTTGAAAATAATGTGACACAGCAGTGTTTGGAGGACAAAGAAAATGAGAAGCAGCATCAACATGACAGGGAGTTGCTGAATGTTCATCATGTTCATGGAGGTAAAGGGGAAGGGAATAATGGAACCCCAGAAGCAATACAAGTCGGTACATTTCTTCCACCGTTTACAGAGGGTGATAATTTTGATAGTTTTAGTCATATATTTGAAAGAGTATGTAAACAGTATAATGCTGACCAAAGGTTCTGGGTATAGTTTCCGACCCACTTACCCCATAGTAAAGCTGTAACTGCTGTTTCCAAATTGTCTGATACTGATTGTTTAAATTATGATAAAGTTAAATGTTTATTGGAATGTTCTAAGTTAACACCCAAAGCTTACAGAAAAACATATTTGTGAGCATAGGCACTAGGCAGATGAAAGTGTATGTGATTATATTGCTGAGCTAAGCACTAATATTCATAGGTGGGTGACTGGGTATCAGGTCACCACTTTTGAAAGGATGGCAGACCTTTTAGTGAGGGAACAAGCCCTTAGCACTTTGCCTGAGGACATGAGAATCTGTTTGGCATATGAAGAGTGTAACTCTGCAGATGACCTGGGGAGAAAAGGGGATCTCTGCTTAGCAAGCAAGGCACTACTCAACAAGAAGGGGATACCCAGTGCTGTGCATGGATATAAGGGAAACCATGGTGGGCAGCCTAAACTACCCCAACAGAGTCCATCAGTAACAGGGAAAGCCACTAGTTCAGGTACATCACCAGGATCAAGGGTTAGATATTTTAAAATGTAACCAGAGGGGCCATGTAGCATACAAATGCCCACTGAAGCAAGTTAAGGAACAAAATGTGAGTGATCCAGCATGTGTGAATAACAGGATGCCAGTGTTAAGTTGTCTGGAGACAACAGGGGGACCAAACTATCACTGGAGTTTGTATCCTATCTCACTGCATGGAAGACAGGCCACTGCTAAGAAAGACACAGCCTCTGACATAACCAGTATGAAGCCTGCAGTGGTTAAGGAGGAGCAGTAATTGCTAGGGTAGTCCACTCCAGTCATAGGTTTTGGAAGGACCCCATTCCAAATACCTTTGGCCAGAGTTCAACTTGATTGGGAGGGTGAAAAGGAAGCAAGCAGGTAGGTGTGCTTGAGGATATCCATGCAGATGTCTTGATAGGGAATGATTTTGATACTGCAGTACCTTGTGTGCATGCAATTACACACAGTCAAGCTTGGAGACAGGTATGCAGGTCTGGTATCCTGGGGGAGACCCAGACAGACTCCACACCTGAAGTTGCAGCTGGTGAAGTGGCTATTCAAGGAAGGAGCTACCCTGTAGTAGTGAGCCTGAAAGTGAACAACAGCTGCTGGGAGGTACTGATGTTCCTGTGGACAGGGTGACTTCAAGAACAGACGTGAGTGGTAGTACCCAGGCTGACAGTGAGGCACCACTATCTGTGGAAAGGGAGCGGGGAAGGGTCACAAAGGTAGACTTGAGACAGGCTCAGTTTTTGGACCCTACTACATGAGGCTTGAGGGAGGTAGCTAAGGAAGGACCTGATTCTCAAGGAAAAGGGGAGTCTGTATACTGGAATAAAGGGTTACTGTACACAGTGGACCCTTGAGGGAGGGATAGAGGGTAAGGTAATAGAGCAGTTGGTAGTGCCCAGAGTCTACTGTCTGGCACTTCTAGCCATAACCCATGGCATTCCTTTTGCAAGTCATATGGGCATAAAGCATACAAAGACATATTATGCAGACCTTTTACTGGAGTGGGATTGCAAGGGATGTAACAGGGTACTGCTGGACCTGTGAGCAGTGCTAAAAGGTAGGCAAGGCAGGAAACAAGGTCAAAGCTCCTTTGATGCCTTTGCCTGTGATAGAAGAGCTCTTTCAGAAGGTAGCTATGGATATTGTGGGGCCTCTGAGTACTCCAAATTCCACAGGAAATACATATATGCTGATGGTAGCAGATTATGATAATTACCCTGAGGCAGTGGCTCTGTGCTGCATTGAGGGAGAGAAGGTGGCAAATGCTTTTTTAGATATTTTCAGTGAGGTAGGTTTCTCGAGAGACATATTGACTGACAGAAGTGCTAATTTCATGTCAGACATGATGGCTTTTCTGTGGAAGTGCTGTGGGGTGAACAACCTAATGACTATCCCCTACCACCACCAGACTAATGGTCTTGTGGAAAGGTTACACGCTACACTAAAGACCATGCTACAGGTAATTGGAGACCAGTTTATGGGAGAGGTAGACAAATATTTGCCCCATCTGCTGTTTGCATACAGAGAAGTAACCCAGGAATCCACAAGATTTTTACTCTTTGAGTCTGTATGGGCATAGGGTGAGGGGACCTTAGATTTTATTTATGATGAGTGAAAGGGTAAGTGTGAATCTCACAAGGACTCTGTTGT